>NW_021283354.1:10550-16232 GCF_002162155.2 Triticum dicoccoides
GAGAGGGTCACGGTCAAAACTAGATGCACTTCATGTACAAACTAGACAAACTCTTTCGTAGTATCAGGGTTTCGGACGACAACTCATCTGTTACACGGGCACTTCAATGTTTTTTAAACTTATTTGAACTCCGGACTTCTTTTGTGTTCAGTATGCAGCATTCAAAGCAACGTCATCAATTTCCAACATGTTCTGACATCATTTGTTGTTTTTCGGTCATTTACCTAATTGTTTAGAGAGATAAATGACCGTGAAATTGAAAATCACTACAAAATGAATTCTAAAATGTTGAAACTTGGCATGGTATCATCATTTCACCCGCATAGCATGTGCGAAAGAGTAGAGAGGGTCACGGCAAAAACTGGACGCACTTCGTGTACAAACTGGACAAGCTCTTTCGGAGTATCAGGGTTTCGGACGATAACTCATCTGTTACACGTGCACTTCAATGTTTTTTAAACTTATTTGAACTCCGGACTTCTTTTGTGTTCAGTATGCAGCATTCAAAGCGACGTCATCAATTTCCAGCATGTTCTGACATCATTTGTTGTTTTTCGGTCATTTACCTAATTGTTTAGAGAGCTAAATGATCGTGAAAATGGAAATCACTACAAAATGAATTCTGAAAATTTTGAAACTTGGCATGGTGTCATCATTTCACCCACATAGCATGTGCGAAAGAGTAGAGAGGGTCACGGCAAAAACTGGACGCACTTCGTGTACAAACTGGACGAACTCTTTCGGAGTATCAGGGTTTCGGACTAGAACTCATCTGCTACACGGGCACTTCAATGTTTTTTAAACTTATTTGAACTCCGGACTTCTTTTTATGTTCAGTATGCAGCATTCAAAGCGACGTCATCAATTTCCAACATGTTCTCACATCATTTCTTGTTTTTCGGTCATTTACCTAATTGTTTAGAGAGCTAAATGATCGGGAAATTGAAAATCACTACAAAATGAATTTTGAAAATGTTGAAACTTGGCATGGTATCATCATTTCACCCGCATAGCATGTGTGAAAGAGTAGAGAGGGTCACGGCAAAAACTGGACGCACTTCGTGTACAAACTAGACAAACTCTTTCGGAGTATCGGGGTTTCGGACGACAACTCATCTGTTACACGGGCACTTCAATGTTTTTTAAACTTATTTGAACTCCGGACTTCTTTTGTGTTCAGTATGCAGCATTCAAAGTGACGTCATCAATTTCCAACATGTTCTGACATCATTTGTTGTTTTTCGGTCATTTACCTAATTGTTTAGAGAGATAAATGACCGTGAAATTGAAAATCACTACAAAATGAATTCTAAAATGTTGAAACTTGGCATGGTATCATCATTTCACCCGCATAGCATGTGCGAAAGAGTAGAGAGGGTCACGGCAAAAACTGGACGCACTTCGTGTACAAACTGGACAAGCTCTTTCGGAGTATCAGGGTTTCGGACGAGAACTCATCTGTTACACGTGCACTTCAATGTTTTTTAAACTTATTTGAACTCCGGACTTCTTTTGTGTTCAGTATGCAGCATTCAAAGCGACGTCATCAATTTCCAGCATGTTCTGACATCATTTGTTGTTTTTCGGTCATTTACCTAATTGTTTAGAGAGCTAAATGATCGTGAACTTGGAAATCACTACAAAATGAATTCTGAAAATGTTGAAACTTGGCATGGTATCATCATTTCACCCACATAGCATGTGCGAAAGAGTAGAGAGGGTCACGGCAAAAACTGGACGCACTTCGTGTACAAACTGGACGAACTCTTTCGGAGTATCAGGGTTTCGGACTAGAACTCATCTGCTACACGGGCACTTCAATGTTTTTTAAACTTATTTGAACTCCGGACTTCTTTTGTGCTCAGTATTCATCATTCAAAGCGTCATCATCAATTTCCAACATGTTCTTACATCATTTGTAGTTTTTCGGGCATTTACCTAATTGTTTAGAGAGCTAAATGACCGTGAAATTGAGAATCACTACAAAATGAATTCTCAAAATGTTTAAACTTGGCATGGTATCATCATTTCACCTGCATAGCATGTGCGAAAGAGTAGAGAGGGTCACGACAAAAATTGGACGCACTTCGTGTACAAACTGGACAAACTCTTTCGGAGTATCAGGGTTTCGGACAAGAACTCATCTGTTACACGAGCACTTCAATGTTTTTAAAACTTATTTGAACTCCGGACTTCTTTTGTGTTCAGTATGCAGCATTCAAATCGATGTCATCAATTTCCAACATGTTCTGACATCATTTGTTGTTTTTCGGTCATTTACCTAATTGTTTAGAGAGCTAAATGACCGTGAAATTGAAAATCACTACAAAATGAATTCTAAAAATGTTGAAACTTGGCATGGTATCATCATTTCACCCGCATAGCATGTGCGAAAGAGTAGAGAGGGTCACGGTCAAAACTAGATGCACTTCATGTACAAACTGGACAAACTCTTTCGTAGTATCAGGGTTTCGGACGACAACTCATCTGTTACACGGGCACTTCAATGTTTTTTAAACTTATTTGAACTCCGGACTTCTTTTGTGTTTAGTATGCAGCATTCAAAGCGACATCATCAATTTCCAACATGTTCTGACATCATTTGTTGTTTTTCGGTCATTTACCTAATTGTTTAGAGAGATAAATGACCGTGAAATTGAAAATCACTACAAAATGAATTCTAAAATGTTGAAACTTGGCATGGTATCATCATTTCACCCGCATAGCATGTGCGAAAGAGTAGAGAGGGTCACGGCAAAAACTGGACGCACTTCGTGTACAAACTGGACAAGCTCTTTCAGAGTATCAGGGTTTCAGACGAGAACTCATCTGTTACACGTGCACTTCAATGTTTTTTAAACTTATTTGAACTCCAGACTTCTTTTGTGTCCAGTATGCAGCATTCCAAGCGACGCCATCAATTTCCAGCATGTTCTGACATCATTTGTTGTTTTTCGGTCATTTACCTAATTGTTTAGAGAGCTAAATGATCGTGAACTTGGAAATCACTACAAAATGAATTCTCAAAATGTTGAAACTTGGCATGGTATCATCATTTCACCCGCATAGCATGTGTGAAAGAGTAGAGAGGGTCACGGCAAAAAATGGATGCACTTCGTGTACAAACTAGACAAACTCTTTCGGAGTATCGGGGTTTCGGACGAGAACTCATCTGTTACATGGCCACTTCAATGTTTTTTAAACTTATTTGAAATCCGGACTTCTTTTGTGCTCAGTATGCATCATTCAAAGCGACGTCATCATTTTCCAACATGTTCTTACATCATTTGTTGTTTTTTGGGCATTTACCTAATTGTTTAGAGAGCTAAATGACCATGAAATTGAAAATCACTAGAATATGAATTCTCAAAATGTTGAAACTTGGCATGGTATCATCATTTCACCCGCATAGCATGTGCGAAAGAGTAGAGAGGGTCACGACAAAAACTGGACGCACTTCGTGTACAAACTGGACAAACTCTTTCGGAGTATCAGGGTTTCGGACAAGAACTCATCTGTTACACGAGCACTTCAATGTTTTTTAAACTTATTTGAACTCCAGACTTCTTTTGTGTTCAGTATGCAGCATTCAAAGCGACGTCATCAATTTCCAACATGTTCTGACATCATTTGTTGTTTTTCGGTCATTTACCTAATTGTTTAGAGAGCTAAATGACCGTGAAATTGAAAATCACTACAAAATGAATTCTAAAATGTTGAAACTTGGCATGGTATCATCATTTCACCCGCATAGCATGTGCGAAAGAGTAGAGAGGATCACAGCAAAAACTGGACGCACTTCATGTACAAACTGGACAAACTCTTTCGGAGTATCAGGGTTTCGGACGAGAACTCATCTGTTACATGGGCACTTCAATGTTTTGTAAACTTATTTGAAGTCCGGACTTCTTTTGTGTTCAGTATGCAGCATTCAAAGCGACGTCATCAATTTCCAACATGTTCTGACATCATTTGTTATTTTTCGGTCATTTACCTAATTGTTTAGAGAGCTAAATGACCGTGAAATTGAAAATCACTACAAAATGAATTCTAAAATGTTGAAACTTGGCATGGTATCATCATTTCACCCGCATAGCATGTGCGAAAGAGTAGAGAGGGTCACGGTCAAAACTAGATGCACTTCATGTACAAACTGGACAAACTCTTTCGTAGTATCAGGGTTTCGGACGAGAACTCATCTGTTACACGGGCACTTCAATGTTTTTTAAACTTATTTGAACTCCGGACTTCTTTTGTGTTCAGTATGCAGCATTCAAAGCGACGTCATCAATTTCCAACATGTTCTGACATCATTTGTTGTTTTTCGGTAATTTACCTAATTGTTTAGAGAGCTAAATGACCGTGAAATTGAAAATCACTACAAAATGAATCCTGAAAATGTTGAAACTTGGCATGGTATCATCATATCACCCGCATAGCATGCATGAAAGGGCAAAAAATGGACGCACTTCATGTACAAACTGGACAAACTCTTTCGAAGTATCAGAGTTTTGGACGAGAACTCATCTGTTACACGGCCAATTCAATGTTTTTAATAATTTATTTGAACTCCGGACTTCTTTTGTGTTCAGTATGCAGCATTCAAAGTGACGTCGTCAATTTCCAACATGTTCTGACATCATTTGTTGTTTTTCGGTCATTTACCTAATTGTTTAGAGAGCTAAATGGCCGTGAAATTGAAAATCACTACAAAATGAATCCTGAAAATGTTGAAACTTGGCATGGTATCGTCATATCACCCGCATAGCATGCGCGAAAGAGTAGAGAGGGTCACGGCAAAAACTGGACGCACTTCGTGTACAAACTGGACAAACTCTTTTGGAGTATCAGGGTTTCGGACAAGAACTCATCTGTTACACGGCCACTTCAATGTTTTTAATAACTTATTTGAACTCCGGACTTCTTTCGTGTTCAGTATGCAGCATTCAAAGCGACGTCATCAATTTCCAACATGTTCTGACATCATTTGTTGTTTTTCGGTCATTTACCTAATTGTTTAGAGAGCTAAATGACCGTGAAATTGAAAATCACTACAAAATGAATCCTAAAAATGTTGAAACGTGGCAAGGTATCATCATATTACCCGCATAGCATGCGCAAAAGAGTAGAGAGGGTCACGGCAAAAACTGGACGCACTTCGTGTACAAACTAGGCAAACTCTTTCGGAGTGTCAGGGTTTCGGACGAGAACTCATCTGTTACACGGCCACTTCAATATTTTTAATAACTTATTGGAACTCCTGACTTCTTTTCTGTTTAGTATGCAGCATTCAAAGCGACGTCATCAATTTCCAACATGTTCTGACATCATTTGTTGTTTGGCGGTCATTTACCTAATTGTTTAGAGAGCTAAATGACCGTGAAATTCAAAATCACTACAAAATGAATCTTGAAAATATTGAAATTTGGCATGGTATCATCATATCACCTGCATAGCACACGCGAAACAGTAGAGAGGGTCACGGCAAAAACTGGACGCACTTCGTGTACAAACTAGACAAACTCTTTCGGAGTATCAGGGTTTCGGACGAGAACTCATCTGTTACACGGCCACTTCAATGTTTTTAATAACTTATTTGAACTCCGGACTTCTTTTGTGTTCAGTATGCAGCATTCAAAGTGACGTCATCAATTTCCAACATGTTCTGACATCATTTGTTGT
>NW_021283354.1:16242-17146 GCF_002162155.2 Triticum dicoccoides
GGACGAGAACTCATCTGTTACACGGCCACTTCAATGTTTTTAATAACTTATTTGAACTCCGGACTTGTTTTGTGTTCAGTATGCAACATTCAAAGTGACGTCATCAATTTCCAACATGTTCTGACATCATTTGTTGTTTTGCGGTCATTCACCTATTTTTTTAGAGAGCTAACTGACCATGAAATTGAAAATCACTACAAAATGAATCTTGAAAATATTGAAACTTGGCATGGTATCATCATATCACCCGCATAGCACACGCGAAAGAGTAGAGAGGGTCACGGCAAAAACTGGACGTACTTCGTGTACAAACTGGACAAACTCTTTCGGAGTATCAGGGTTTCGGACGAGAACTCATCTGTTACACGGCCACTTCAATGTTTTTAATAACTTATTTGAACTTCGGACTTCTTTTGTGTTCAGTATGCAGCATTCAAAGCAACGTCATCAATTTCCAACATGTTCTGACATCATTTGTTGTTTTTCGGTCATTTACCTAATTGTTTAGAGAGCTAAATGACCGTGAAATTGAAAATCACTACAAAATGAATCCTAAAAACGTTGAAACTTGGCAAGGTATCATCATATCACCCGCATAGCATGCGCAAAAGAGTAGAGAGGGTCACGGCAAAAACTGGACGCACTTCGTGTACAAACTAGACAAACTCTTTCGGAGTATCAGGGTTTCGGACGAGAACTCATCTGTTACACGGCCACTTCAATGTTTTTAATAACTTATTTGAACTCCGGACTTCTTTTGTGTTCAGTATGCAGCATTCAAAGCGAAGTCATCAATTTCCAACATGTTCTGACATCATTTGTTGTTTTTCGGTCATTTACCTAATTGTTTAGAGAGCTAAATGACCGTGAAATTGAAAATCACTACAAAATGAATCCTGAAAAT
>NW_021283354.1:17489-19920 GCF_002162155.2 Triticum dicoccoides
GACGCACTTCGTGTACAAACTAGACAAACTCTTTCGGAGTATCGGGGTTTCGGACGAGAACTCATCTGTTACACGGTCACTTCAATGTCTTTTAAACTTATTTGAACTCGGGACTTCTTTTGTGCTCAGTATGCATCATTCAAAGTGACGTCATCAATTTCCAACATGTTCTTACATCATTTGTTGTTTTTCGGGCATTTACCTAATTGTTTAGAGAGCTAAAAGACCGTGAAATTGAGAATCACTACAAAATGAATTCTGAAAATGTTGAAACTTGGCATGGTATCATCATTTCACCCGCATAGCATGTGCGAAAGAGTAGAGAGGGTCACGGCAAAAACTGGACGCACTTCGTGTACAAACTGGAGAAACTCTTTCGGAGTATCAGGGTTTCGGACGAGAACTCATTGTTACACGAGCACTTCAATGTTTTTTAAACTTATTTGAACTCCGGACTTCTTTTGTGTTCAGTATGCAGCATTCAAAGCGACGTCGTCAAGTTCCAACATGTTCTGACATCATTTGTTGTTTTTCGGTCATTTACCTAATTGTTTAGAGAGCTAAATGATCGTGAAATTGAAAATCACTACAAAATGAATTCTGAAAATGTTGATGTGACGCCCCCGATTCAATCGTACACTAATAATGCACGCAAACGTGTACGATCAAGATCAGGGACTCACGGGAAGATATCACAACACAACTCTAAAACATAAATAAGTCATACAAGCATCATAATACAAGCCAGGGGCCTCGAGGGCTCGAATACAAGTGCTCGATCATAGACGAGTCAGCGGAAGCAACAATATCTGAGTACAGACATAAGTTAAACAAGTTGCCATAAGATGGCTAGCACAAACTGGGATACAGATCGAAAGAGACGCAGGCCTCCTGCCTGGGATCCTCCTAACTACTCCTAGTCGTCGTCAGCGGGCTGCACGTTGTAGTAGGCACCTCCAGTGTAGTAGTCGTTATCGATGGTGGCGTCTGGCTCCTGGGCTCCATCGTCTGCTTGCAGCAATCGAGTAGAGGTAGGGGAAAAGGGGGAACAAGGCAACCGTGAGTACTCATCCAAAGTACTCGCAAGCAAGGAGCTACACTACATATGCATGGATATATGTGTAAAGGGCCATATCAGTGGACTGAACTGCAGAATGCCAGAATAAGAGGGGGATAGCTAGTCTTAACGAAGACTACGCTTCTGGTCACCTGTCTTGCAACAGGTAGAAGAGGACGATCTGAAGTCCTCCAAGTAAAATCACATAGCAATAATCCTACCCGGCGATCCCCACCTCATATCCCTGAGAGAGAGTGACCACCGGTTGTATCTGGCACTTGGAAGGGTGTGTTTTATCAAGTATCCGGTTCTAGTTGTCATAAGCTCAAGGTACAACTCCAAGTCGTCCTATTACCGAAGATCACGGCTATTCGAATAGATTAACTTCCCTGCAGGGGTGCACCATCTTACCTAGCACGCTTGATCCCATTTGGCCGGACACACTTTCCTGGGTCATGCCCGGCCGCGGAAGATCAACACGTGGCAGCCCTACCTAGGCTCAACAAAGAGGCCAGCACGCCGGTCTAAACCTAAGCGCACAGGGGTCTGGGCCCATCGCCCAATGCACACCTGCATGTTGCGAACGCGGCCGGAAGCAGACCTAGCCTAGTGGCATTCCAGTCCAATCCAGCGCGCGCCGCTCAGTCGCTGGCGTCACGAAGTGCTTCGGCTGATACCACGACGCCGGGATACCCATAACTACTCCCGCGTAGATGGTTAGTGCGTATAAGCTCGTAGCCAACTCAGATCAAATACTAAGACCTCGTTAAGCGTGTTAAGTATCCGCGAACGCCGAACAGGGCCAGGCCCACCTCTCTCCTAGGCGGTCTCAACCTGCCCTGTCGCTCCGCCTCAAGATCCACTCGCGGGTGCTCCACCAGCCGACGTGACTTTAATCTCACATGTATCATGTATAAGTATATAGTATATACCCGTGATCACCTCCTGAGTGATCACGACCCGATAGTATAGCACGGCAGACGGACAAGAATGTAGGGCCACAGATGAATGTACTAGCATCCTATACTAAGCATATAGGATTGCAAGTAAGGTAACAACAGAAGTAACAAGGACAGGCTATGCAGCAGTATAGGAGTATCTGAAAGCAGTAACATGCTACACTACTCTAATGCAAGCAGTATAGAGAAGAGTAGGCGATATCTGGTGATCAGGGGGGGGCTTGCCTGGTTGCTCTGGCAAGAGAGAGGGGTCGTCAACACCGTAGTCGAACTGGGCAGCAGCAGCGTCGGTCTCGTAGTCTACCGGAGAGAAGAGGGGGAAGAAACAATGAATACCAAACAGATGCATATCGATGCATGACATGTCAAGAAGCGATGCTAGGCGTGCCCTAACGTGGTATGAGGTGGTACTGGT
>NW_021283354.1:24092-25663 GCF_002162155.2 Triticum dicoccoides
GGGGGGGGGGTGCTAGGCATGACATCCTGTTACCAGGTCATCAAAGGGCCAACAACATAACTCTTGGAAAGTTGTCCCAACCATCATATCTGACTGAGATTCAGATCTGATTGGTGTAATGATACCTCAGACTCAGGATGTCCGAGAATAAAAGGTGCAACACAAATAGACGAAATGACATTTCAGGATTCTCAGGAAATGAACTATGGGAGTGGGTTCCTGAAACAATAGTTCATCATTAAACCAAGGAGAGGAGGAGGTGGCTGATGGGCTCGGCGATAATCCATCGAGATTTCCGACAAGATGGATTTCCACAATTATGTGAACAAGGAGATAAAATTTGTCAGATCAAATGGTATAATGATGTATGCTCGAGGAAACATACTCAATTAAACATTGGTTGAAAGGTGCACCCGAATATGGGTTGGGTCGTACGATCAATGTTAGAGTGGTGACTCGAGGAACAAAAGAATTAGAAAGAAACTCGACCATTACTTCAAAGCAATAGGGTTGCTAGAAGTTTTGAATTCACACCTCATAGTTCAATTGTTGGTATTCCGGTTAGAAACAACACGGGTACCAAGAAAGAATGGTGAGGGTGAGAAGTATCACCATACCAAGAATTCTTAAGAGGTGGAGTAATCCTCACGACCTTCTTGACATAAAAGATGGTAATACTCCATGGTAAAGAAAAACAAATGCTAGGTAGCAAGGAACTCGAGGTATAACACAGAACACAAACAAGTTTTTGTTGGAGGGAACGCAATAAAGAGGTCGATGACAACACAAATCATCGAGGGCAAGGATGGTATTTCTCATCATTAATTCAATTGATATCCTGGAAGAGCATCAGAATGTAGATGGTGATCATGACACATTTGTCGAGAGATTCCACAAAGATATAATCGATCCGCGATCACACCAAGTCAAAAGAATGATGAAGCATGAGGTTATTGGAACCATAGGTACGACACAAACTTGAAATCAAGATTGTTGTTCAAGGCGAACTGATATGACGAGGAAGATCGACGTAAGCTTAGCTCATTGTCAAAAGTTGTGCTCCGGGATTAAGGACCAGGTAGCACAGTTAAAATTTAGCATGGTAATGATATGGCCGATCAGGATAGGAATGACATGATCGGGTACAAACTCGTAAGTAAAGAATATTAGTAAGAGTTGTTGAACCGTAATGCGGACTCGGTTCAGTTATCGGTGTCTCTGAGTGTTTAATAACTCAGAGCCCATGAAAAATTGTAATCAGTGAGTATGTAGTACTTGATGAAGAACTCATAGGAAGTTATGCAGTTCCAAGATAATCTCGAGATACCATGGGGTAATACTCGACGACAGATCAAAGTAGAGGTTGTACCGGGGTATTGATCCACAGAAGACAAGTGCTTACACTTGCATCGAAAATGGTATTTAAAGGAGAACATGGTCGGAACCACGATTGTAAAAGGCCATACCCCAGATATAAGATGAACTTATATCAAGGGAATAATTAATTTTAAAAGAAGCTTCGATGAGAAGATGTACATCGGGTCCATGGGCATGAACACAAAGTTCAAGGT
>NW_021283354.1:33831-34351 GCF_002162155.2 Triticum dicoccoides
AAAGCGACGTCATCAATTTCCAACATGTTCTGACATCATTTGTTGTTTTTCGGTCATTTACCTAATTGTTTAGAGAGCTAAATGACCGTGAAATTGAAAATCACTACAAAATGAATTCTGAAAATGTTGAAACTTGGCATGGTATCATCATTTCACCCGCATAGCATGTGTGAAAGAGTAGAGAGGGTCACAGCAAAAACTGGATGCACTTCATGTACAAAATGGACAAACTCTTTTGGAGTATCAGGGTTTCGGACGAGAACTCATTTGTTACACGGGCACTTCAATGTTTTTTAAACTTATTTGAACTCCGGACTTCTTTTGTGTTAAGTATGCAGCATTCAAAGCGACGTCATCAATTTCCAACATGTTCTGACATCATTTGTTGTTTTTCGGTCATTTACCTAATTGTTTAGAGAGCTAAATGACCGTGAAATTGAAAATCACTACAAAATGAATTCTGAAAATGTTAAAACTTGGCATGGTATCATCATTTCACCCGCATAGCATGTGCGAAAGA
>NW_021283355.1:0-1092 GCF_002162155.2 Triticum dicoccoides
CGAGTGATATTAGTATACTCCTTATAGTCTAGAATGGTCTGAATCTCTCTATTTAATCCACCCAGAAAACGTGCAAGCATAGCTTCATTCTCCTCAACAATACCACATCTAATCATGCCAGTTTGTAATTCCTGATAATATTCTTCTACAGAATTTTTCCCTTGTCTTAAACGCTGCAATTTTTGAAGCAATTCACGTTGATAATATGGTGGAACCCAACGCGTACGCATAGCAGTTTTCAAAGCAGCCCAAGTAGTTGGAATAGGATATAATCTACAATGTTCAGACCACCATACACATGCAAAACTAGTGAAAGCACAAACGGCAGCAGCAACTCGTCTCTCCTCAGGATATTGTAAACATGTAAATCGTTGTTCAGTTTCTAACTCCCAAGTAAGATATATATCAGGAACATATCTACCCTCAAATGGTGGAATATTCAATTTCAGTTTAGGAATATGGACATCATCTCGTACCTGAGGTGGTGGTACAGGCCTACCATTACGAATATATACCTGAGGTCGACCTGCTGGTGGTGGTACAGGTGGCTGCACGTAGTGTTGATTTTGATCAACCTCATCCTCATAATCTCCCACAAAATCATCCTCCTCCACATCAGCAGCAGGAGCCACAGAAGTATCAACAGCAGCACCAAGAGTTTGGCCAAACGCAAGAGGAACACGGCTTGCTCGGCGGAGGTCTGCTTCGCGACGTGGAGGTAGTCGTTGTTGTTGTTGTTGGAGAGGTGCGTTAGGTGCAGCGGGTGGTGGTGGTGGAAGACGCGCGAGCAATTCATTAAACTTGTTATCGAGCTTTGTTTCGAACGTCTTCTCAAGGCCAGTGATCTTCTCCATGGCCTCTTCAAAATTGTTCAGCACATCTTGCACCTGTTCAGTCATCATTTGCTGAAACTTATCATGAAGCTCCTTGTTCGATAAATTCTCCCAGTCAATCTCGTCGGCTTGTGATCCTGGCATGGTTAGCAGCAATAGAAACACACAAGAATATGATCCTACAGACTACGAACAAGTGGTGGTGGTGGGTGTCACAAATCCGTCAAGCAAATCTCAAATTCGTACCAGTTCTTACCCA
>NW_021283356.1:0-853 GCF_002162155.2 Triticum dicoccoides
CGAGAGGCCTCGGCCACCTCCTGCTTCCCCCCTGGCCACCTCCTGCCTGGTTGCCTCCCTCCTCGACGCCCGGAGACGCCACGCACTCCCCCTCGCCCCCTGCACCTCTCCTCTCTCCCCCTGGACCCCATTCCCTCCTCTGCTTCCCTCTCGCGCACACCACCGAGCGGAGCTCGCCGTCATCGTCGCCGTACCCATGGCCACCACCACCCCCTCTCCTCCCCGACGTGCTCCTAAGCTCCGCCGGTCCTCCCTCTACCTCCTCAACGAGCCACGAGGCCCCGGACGTGCCACAACACCGCCCTCGATGCCTTCTTCAACCTCGGGACCGCCGGCCATCTTCGTCAAATTCGCCGGCTCCGGACCGTCCCCGACCTCGCCGAGCGTCCCCTCGTCATCGCCGTGAGTCACTGACCCTCTCCCCTAACTCAGCATGCTCCCCTCCGTGCCGTAGCGCCGTTCCCCACGAGCACCGAAGCCATCGTCCGCCATTGCTGCTGCACGCATAGCCCCCGTGCTCCCCTGGCCTCACTGAGCTGCTCTTAGTGCTCCCCATGTCTAGCAGGTGCTGCCCAGCCTCTCCATTTGCTCACTGATGCACCGTAGCGACGCGCCCGAGCACCACCGAACACCATCGCCGCCAAAGCTCGTCGCCGGCATGAGTTCCGGCGACCCCACGACCTCCCACTTGGTCCTCTGGATGCGCGAGAGCAAGGGCCATCCCCTGGTGCCCTCAGCGCGCCAAACTGACGCCTCTAGCGCAAGTCCGGCGTGCCCCCGCCGTGTTCTGTGGTCGCCGTCGGCTGGTCTCCGGCGTGCTGACGTGGCGTCGTCGTTAAGGGCTAATGACCCT
>NW_021283357.1:0-57492 GCF_002162155.2 Triticum dicoccoides
GATAGGGTTGATTTCGGACCCCTCCACCAAGGGCCACGAAATTCCCCCCCTCTTCCTCCATATATACAGCCCTTAGGGCATCGTTTAGACTTTGGGTTTTGTTTAGATTAAAAGTTCGCCATAGCTGCAACTTCGCGTACTTCGTTTGTGTTCAACGACCAGACAAAGGCGTCACAGAACCCCACCTTGATCAATAAAGCTTTCATCTTATATTCGCAATATCCAGATTGTAATCTTAGTTTCTTGCTTGTTCTTCGTTTGCTCGCAGGAAACAGACCCTCGTGGTCAGGTTGATCGTGCTCCGGCGTGGTCAATAACCTCTCGGAGTTGGTTTAGCGATTGCTAAGGCGCGACGTCCTCGCACGTTCGTAGTCGGATCGTCAAAGTCGACTTCCACCAAAGCGATATCCATCATCTCATCGAAAGATCGGGACCCTCGCCTCTATCAAAAACCATATAAAATTCTTGTAAACATGGCATGAATACTTCATAAATTATAGATACGTTGGAGACGTATCACACATGGATCTGTATGTGGCAGACCCGTTGACTAAACCTCTTCCACGAGGAAAACATGATCAGTACTAGAACTCTATGGGTGTGAGATTCATTACTATGTAACTGGATTATTGACTCTAGTGCAAGTGGGAGACTGTTGGAAATATGCCCTAGAGGCAATAATAAAATGGTTATTATCATATTTCCCGTTCATGATAAATGTTTATTATTCATCCATAATTGTATTGACCGGAAACTTAAATACATGTGTGAATACATAAACTACACCATGTCCCTAGTAAGCCCCTACTAGACTAGCTCGTTGATCAAAGATGGTTATGCACTACTGCAGGATGCTGCTAACGCGACACTGCGATCAGAGACCCTTCGACGAAACTGTGTGCGATGCAATAATAGAAAATGGTGGTGTAAAAGAACCGTCGAAAAAGGTGCAAAACGTTTGTGATTGAGGAGCCATCAAACACGGTTCAAATTTTAGTTGTGTGTGCGATTCAGGGCATACAGTTCAGTCCAATGAATTGTGTGCGATGAGCGGAACAAAAGAAACAGGCAGCCTGATGAAGGCGTGTGCGATATACAACATAGGTTCACTCGGATGAACTGTTTGTGATTAGGCAACACAAAAGAAACAGTCAACCAGATCAAGGTGTGTGTGATTGAGGGCATACGCTTCAGAAGGATTAACTGTTCGCGATTACGCAACAGAACAGAAACGGGTCAGCCAGATCAAAGTGTCTGTGATTGATGGCATACACTTCACATGGATGAACTGTTTGCGATTAGCCACAACAAACTGAAACAGTTAGATAGATCAACGTGTATGCGCCAGACGGGCACACACATTCTAATTAAAAGAAGCATGCGCGATGGTAATAACGAGCGCGCATGATTGTTGGAACAAGACGTATGCTGACATTGCCTATTGTGGGGCACCCTTGATGAGGACATCAATACCATTGTTACACCCATAGCCCCTACTGCTACATATACGGGACCAATTACTAGAGCTCGCGCACGCCAATTAAATTATCAGGTACTTTCGTTTCTTGATAATGATTCTAATGTTCATGAGAATATGATGCTGCTTAAATTGGATACATTTGTTTTTCTTACAAATGAAGGGCCTAGCTTGGAGAAGGATGAACATTGAGCAAGAACAAGCATGGAGATGATGCCATGCGAAAGGGGAACAAGAACGGAGTTACAAGTGATGATTTCAGGACTTTGAAGCCACCATAATGGGTGCATGAAGCCTTGGACGAAATATACAAGATGCCACTTCATAAATTTCGTCCCGAGGCTATTATAGGTGCTGCGTCACCTTTTTATTGGGCCAGGCCCATGTAATTTCGAAATACATAAGTATAGGCTATTTTTAGAGTCCGTATGTGTGGGGAAACAAGAGATAGGGTTGATTTCGGACCCCTCCTGATAGAGGCGAGGGTCCCGATCTTTCGATGAGATGATAACTATCGATTTGGTGGAGACGACTTTGGCGATCCGACTACAAACGTGCACGACGTTGCGCCTTAGCAATCGCTAAACCAATCTCCTGAGGTTACTGACGATGCTGGTAGCACGGTCAGCCTGACCACAAAGGTCTATTCCTGCAAGCAATCGAAGAACGAGCAAGAATATGATAAAGCAATCAGAATATTGCAAATATATATGAAGTATTGATAATGGTGGGGATCCGGAAGCGGTCTTGGTCTGGTCGTTGGACACAAACGAAGTACACGAAGTTGCAATGGCTAACTTTTAACTAAACAAATCCCAAGGAAAAGCTACTAGATGGATCTACTTATATAGGAGCAAGGGGTGGCGGCCAAGGAGGTGGGAGGACGTCCCAAGGCAGCCTAAAACTAAATCTAGGTCGTACAAGGCCAATGGGCCCAAGTGGAGGTGATGTAACACCTTTGGACTTGTAGTTTGACTCGGATTCTGCTGCAGCATCAGATTGTTTCGTCCACAACTCAACGCTCCGGACGAATTTGAAGGTGATTCCAATTGGGTTGGAAAGTGCACGAAATCTAGTTTCCAACAAAAAAAGAATCACCCAATTCGGAGTCCGTATGAAAAACTTGTGTGCGTTTTGAGTCAGGTGTGTCTGTGCAGTCCGAATCTGAATCCAGAACGTGAGAGACTTGGACTCTATCTTCTCTTGGGCCAAAAGTGACGTGAGAGAACTTTTTGGACAGCAAATAAACATCTCTTTCTTCCTTATCTTCATATGTGGATTGTACATGATAGAGGCAAAGGTGTCCCGTCTTTCGATGAGATGGTGGATTTCGCTTTGGTGGAAGTCGACTTTGACGATCCGACTACGAACGTGCGAGGACGTCGCGCCTTAGCAATCGCTAAACCAACTCCGAGAGGTTATTGACCACGCCGGAGCACGATCAACCTGACCACGAGGGTCTGTTTCCTGCGAGCAAACGAAGAACAAGCAAGAAACTAAGATTGCAATCTAGATATTGCGAATATAAGATGAAAGCTTTATTGATCAAGGTGGGGTTCTGTGACGCCTTTGTCTGGTTGTTGAACACAAACGAAGTACGCGAAGTTGCAGCTATGGCGAACTTTTAATCTAAACAAAACCCAAGGAAAAGCTACTAGATGGATCTACTTATATAGGAGCAAGGGGTGGCGGCCAAGGAGGTGGGAGGACGTCCCAAGGCAGCCTAAAACTAAATCTAGGTCGTACAAGGCCAATGGGCCCAAGTGGAGGTGATGTAACACCTTTGGACTTGTAGTTTGACTCGGATTCTGCTGCAGCATCAGATTGTTTCGCCCACAACTCAACGCTCCGGACGAATTTGAAGGTGATTCCAATTGGGTTGGAAAGTGCACGAAATCTAGTTTCCAACAAAAAAAGAATCACCCAATTCGGAGTCCGTATGAAAAACTTGTGTGCGTTTTGAGTCAGGTGTGTCTGTGCAGTCCGAATCTGAATCCAGAACGTGAGAGACTTGGACTCTATCTTCTCTTGGGCCAAAAGTGACGTGAGAGAACTTTTTGGACAGAAAATAAACATCTCTTTCTTCCTTATCTTCATATGTGGATTGTACAAATGTCCCATACACCTGCAATTAGACAAAACACAAAAGTGTGTGAAGTATTTTTGTTCTGGATAACATAAATAGATTATTGAATAGTTTGCACTAGAAATCACCTGACAAATATGCATATATGCAATATTTTTGGTCATATCCAAGGTAGTCATGTCCTCATCACCTCCACCAAGGGCCACGAAATTCCCCTCTCTTCCTCCATATATACAGCCCTTAGGGCACCGTTTAGACTTTGGGTTTTGTTTAGATTAAAAGTTCGCCATAGCTGCAACTTCGCGTACTTCGTTTGTGTACAACGACCAGACAAAGGCGTCACAGAACCCCACCTTGATCAATAAAGCTTTCATCTTGTATTCGCAATATCCAGATTGCAATCTCAGTTTCTTGCTTGTTCTTCGTTTGCTCGCAGGAAACAGACCCTCGTGGTCAGGTTGATCGTGCTCCGGCGTGGTCAATAACCTCTCGGAGTTGGTTTAGCGATTGCTAAGGCACGACGTCCTCGCACGTTCGTAGTCGGATCGTCAAAGTCGACTTCCACCAAAGCGATATCCATCATCTCATCGAAAGACGGGACACCTTTGCCTCTATCAAGTGGTATCAGATTTCCAGGTTGCTCGGTGAGATTTTATAGTTTTTCGTAGTTTAGATCTAGTCTGTTCTTTATACCTACAGTCCACGAAAAGGCCACAAAAGAAATTAGGGTTAGTTCATCATATCCGAACCAATCTAAGCCTTTGCATAATCTTTTTAGGGTTTTGCTTTGTTGAATTTGCGGTTGCATCGTCGGTCTACTTGCTGGTCTTAGAGTCTAGTCTTTTAGAGTTTCGAGTTCTGGTCATAAGTTGTCACGCCGCCGCCGCACCATCATCATCGCCCCTGCCATCTACCACCACCGCTCCGAATCCGTGTCCATATACCACCACCAATCCGTGTCCATATACCACCACCGATCCATATCCATATACTACCACCGCTACCACCACCGCTGCCATATACCACCACCATATAACCACCACCAATCCGAGTTCCTTGCTTATTTGGTTTGTTTTCGGGATCCATCTAGTTTCCGATTCGTGTTTCCTTGCCCGAGTAGGTTTCGGAAAAAAAAAGAGTCCGGAAACCACCCTCCGTTTAGGCCCAAAACTTTCCGAAAACGCACTTGTCGAAAAATTTTCTGGCTATCCTATTTTTAGGTGTTTCTAAGCGTATTGAGACAGTCGCCGTTATAGAAAGTTTTTTTTTGACCCGTTTCCAGTTTTTGGGTCCGGGCAGTTGAAAAAAAAATGGTCAAAAAAAAATTTCATGCCCATCCTGTCAGTTTGACCTGGGAAGAGTTTTGAGACACTCGCCACTATAGTGATTTTTCGCAAAAAAAAGAGCAGCGCAAAAAAAAACAGCGCAAAAAAAGAGCGAAAAAAAAAATTCCAGAGTGGGCTTTTCCCTTGTTTACGTGCAGCGTCGTGATTTTGTTAGTGTTCTAGGCTCGCGTCTCTAGAACGGTCTAGCCTAGGACCAGCACAGTACCGTCGTTGAGCGTTTATTCAACTTTGCATCTCTGAATTGATTATTGCTGACCCTTTTTGCTACCATATTATAAGCCTTCCCGCTCCACATACATCTACGTCATGCGTTTGACTCTCCCTGGTAATCGCTCTATCCAAGCTTTGAGAGTTTTTGACTACAACGGTTGCCGATCACCGCCTGCTGCTGGGTAAGAACTGGTAAGAATTTGAGATTTTCTTGACGGATTTGTGACACCCACCACCACCTCTTGTTAGTAGTATGTAGGATAATATTCTTGTGTGTTTCTATTGCTGCTAACCATGCCAGGATCACAAGACGACGAGACTGACTGGGAGAACATGACGAATAAGGATTTGCATGATAAATTTCAGCAAATGATGAGTGCACAGGTGCAAGATGTGCTAAACAGATTTGAAGAGGCCATGGAGAAGATAGATGGCATGGAGAAGACGTTCGAAACAAAGCTCGATAACAAGTTTAATGAATTGCTCGCGCGTCTTCCACCACCACCACCCGCTGCACCTAACGCACCTCTCCAACAACAACAACAACGACTACCTCCACATCGCGAAACAGATCTCCGCCGAGCGAGCCGTGTTCCTCTTGCGTTTAGCCAAACTGTTGGTGCTGCTGTTGATACTTCTGTGGCTCCTGCTGCTGATGCGGAGGAGGATGATTATGTGGGAGATTATGAGGATGAGGTCAATCAAAATCAGCACTACGTGCAGCCACCTGCACCACCACCAGTAGGTCGACCTCAGGTATATATTCGTAATGGTAGGCCCGCACCACCACCTCAGGTACGAGATGATGTCCATATTCCTAAACTGAAATTGAATATTCCACCATTTGAGGGTAGATATGTTCCTGATATATATCTTACTTGGGAGTTAGAAACTGAACAACGTTTTACATGTTTACAATATCCCGAGGAGAGACGGGTTGCTGCTGCTGTTTGTGCTTTCACTAGTTTTGCATGTGTATGGTGATCTGAACATTGTAGATTATATCCTATTCCCGCTACTTGGGCTGCTTTGAAAACTGCTATGCGTACTCGTTGGGTTCCACCATATTATCAACGTGAATTGCTTCAAAAATTATAGCGCTTAAGACAAGGAAAAAAATTCTATAGAAGAATATTATCAGGAATTACAAACTGGCATGATTAGATGTGGTATTGTTGAGGAGAATGAAGCTATGCTTGCACGTTTTCTGGGTGGATTAAATAGAGAGATTCAGACCATTCTAGACTATAAGGAGTATACTAATATCACTCGTTTATTCCATCTTGCTTGTAAAGCTGAACGTGAAGTGCAGGATCGACAAGCATTGGCGCGAACTAACTTTTCTGCAGGCCGACCTTCATCATGGACACCGCGTGCATCTTCTACTTCAACTGCACCAACACCTCAATTAGGTGCCTCCTCCAGTCGTGATACAAGAAAACAGGCAGAACCACCATTATCTGCCAAGAGCGCACCTGCTGGGCCTGCACGGAGTTCTTCTTCCATGGCATCAACAGGGCACACAAGTGATATTATTTGTCGTCGTTGTAAGGGAGGAGGTCATTATGCGAGAGAATGCAAATCTCCGCGTGTGATGATTGCTACCGCGGATGGTGGATATGAGTCCGCTAGTGACTATGATGAGGAGACTTTGGCTCTTATTACACGTGAAGAACATGGTGGAGATGATTCTGATCATGAGACGCAATACATGGCTCCTGAAGACGCTGACAGGTATGAATGTTTAGTTGCTCAACGTGTTTTGAGTGTGCAGGTCACACAAGCTGAGCAAAATCAGAGGCACAATTTGTTCCATACCAAGGGAGTTGTGAAGGAACGTTCTGTGCGCGTCATCATAGACGGAGGTAGCTGCAACAACTTGGCTAGCATGGAGATGGTGGAGAAGCTTTCTCTCACCACAAGACCACATCCACATCCTTACTACATCCAATGGTTCAACAACAGCGGCAAGGTTAAGGTAACACGTACTGTTCGTGTGCATTTTAGTCTCTCTACATATGCTGATTATGTTGATTGTGATGTGGTACCTATGCAAGCATGTTCCTTATTACTTGGTAGACCATGGCAATTTGATAAAAATGCTGTACACCATGGTAGAAACAATCATTATACTCTTGTTCATCAGGATAAAAATATTACTTTGCTTCCTATGACTCCTGATTCTATTTTGAAAGATGATATTAATAGAGCTAATAAAGCAAAACATGAGAAGAATAAGAGTGAAAATCAGATTGTGGCAAAAGAATTTGAGCAACAAATGAAGCCTAATAATAAACCATCTAGTGTTGCTTCTGAAATTAAATTGAAAAGTGCATGTTTATTTGCCACCAAATCTGATATTGATGAGCTAGATTTCAGCAAATCTGTTTGCTATGCTTTTGTGTGCAAAGAGGCATTATTTTCATTCGAGGACGTGCCTTCCTCTTTGCCTCTTGCTGTCACTAACATTTTGCAGGAGTTCGCTGACATCTTTCCACAAGACGTGCCACCGGGATTACCGCCTATTCGAGGGATTGAGCATCAGATTGACTTAATTCCCGGTGCGTCACTGCCAAACCGTACCAATCCAGAGGAGACGAAGGACATTATGCGTCAAGTACAAGAGCTTCTCGACAAAGGTTATATACGCGAATCCCTTAGTCCTTGTGCTGTTCCTATTATTCTAGTGCCGAAAAAGGATGGTACATCACGTATGTGTGTTGATTGTAGAGGCATTAATAATATTACTATTCGTTATCGTCATCCTATTCCTAAGCTAGATGATATGCTTGATGAATTGAGTGGCTCTACAATATTTTCCAAAGTTGATTTGCGTAGTGGCTACCATCAAATTCGTATGAAATTGGGAGATGAATGGAAAACAGCATTTAAAACAAAGTTTGGTTTATATGAGTGGTTAGTCATGCCTTTTGGGTTAACTAATGCGCCTAGTACTTTCATGAGATTAATGAACGAAGTTTTACGTGCTTTCATTGGACGATTTGTGGTAGTTTACTTTGATGACATACTGATTTATAGCAGATCTTTGGAAGAACATTTGGAACATTTACGTGCTGTTTTTATTGCTCTACGTGATGCACGTTTGTTTGGTAACCTTGGGAGGTGCACCTTTTGCACCGACCGAGTATCTTTTCTTGGCTATGTTGTTACTCCACAGGGAATTGAAGTTGACAAAGCCAAGATTGAAGCTATTGAGAGTTGGCCGCAGCCCAAAACGGTCACACAAGTGAGGAGTTTTCTTGGCCTCGCTGGATTCTATAGGCGTTTTGTGAGAGATTTCAGCACCATTGCTGCACCTCTCAACGAGCTTACAAAGAAGGATGTGCCTTTTGTTTGGGATACCGCACAGGAAGAAGCCTTCACGGTATTGAAAGATAAGTTGACACATGCTCCTTTACTCCAACTTCCTGATTTTAATAAGACTTTTGAGCTTGAATGTGATGCTAGTGGAATTGGATTAGGAGGTGTGTTATTACAAGATGGCAAACCTGTTGCATACTTTTCTGAAAAATTGAGTGGGCCTAGTCTAAATTATTCTACTTATGATAAAGAATTATATGCTCTTGTTCGGACTTTAGAAACATGGCAACATTATTTATGGCCCAAAGAATTTGTTATACATTCTGATCATGAATCTTTGAAACATATTAAAAGTCAAGCTAAACTGAATCGTAGACATGCTAAATGGGTTGAATTCATTGAGACTTTCCCTTATGTCATTAAACACAAGAAGGGAAAAGAAAATGTTATTGCTGATGCATTGTCTCGTCGCTATACTATGCTTTCACAACTTGACTTCAAAATATTTGGTTTGGAGACCATCAAAGATCAATATGTACATGATGCTGATTTTAAAGATGTAATGCAGAATTGTAAAGAAGGAAGAATGTGGAACAAGTTTGTCGTTAACGATGGATTTGTGTTTCGTGCTAACAAGCTATGCATTCCAGCTAGCTCCGTTCGTCTTTTGTTGTTGCAGGAGGCGCATGGAGGAGGATTAATGGGACACTTTGGCGTGAAGAAGACGGAGGACGTACTTGCTACACATTTCTTTTGGCCAAAGATGAGACGGGATGTTGAGCGTTTTATTGCTCGATGCACTACATGTCAAAAAGCTAAGTCACGACTCAATCCTCATGGTTTATATATGCCTTTGCCTGTACCTAGTGCTCCTTGGGAGGATATATCTATGGACTTTGTTTTAGGTTTACCTCGAACAAAGAAGGGGAGGGATAGCATATTTGTTGTCGTGGATAGATTCTCGAAAATGGCACACTTTATACCATGTCATAAAAGCGATGATGCTGTTAATGTTGCTGATTTGTTCTTTCGTGAAATTATTCGCTTGCATGGTGTGCCAAATACTATTGTTTCAGATCGTGATACTAAATTTCTTAGCCACTTTTGGAGATGTTTATGGGCTAAGTTGGGGACTAAACAGCTTTTTAGTACTACTTGTCACCCCCAAACTGATGGACAAACTGAAGTAGTCAATAGAACGTTGTCTACTATGCTTAGGGCTGTTTTGAAGAATAATAAGAAAATGTGGGAGGAATGCTTGCCTCATATTGAATTTGCTTATAATCGTTCATTGCATTCTACTACTAAGATGTGCCCTTTTGAAGTTGTGTATGGTTTCCTACCTCGTGCACCTATTGATTTGTTGCCTCTTCCATCTTCGGAGAAGGTTAATTTTGATGCTAAACAACGTGCTGAATTGATTTTAAAAATGCATGAGTTAACTAAGGAAAACATTGAGCGTATGAATGCTAAATATAAACTTGCTGGAGATAAGGGTAGAAAACATGTTGTGTTTGCACCTGGAGATCTTGTTTGGTTACATTTGCGTAAGGATAGATTTCCTGATTTGCGCAAATCAAAGTTAATGCCACGTACTGATGGTCCCTTTAAGGTGTTAGAGAAAATAAATGATAATGCATATAAACTTGAGCTGCCTGCAGATTTTGGGGTTAGTCCCACTTTTAACATTGCAGATTTGAAGCCTTATTTGGGTGAGGAAGATGAACTTCCGTCGAGGACGACTTCATTTCAAGAAGGGGAGGATGATGAGGACATCAATACAATTGTTACACCCACAGCCCCTGCTGCTATACATACTGGACCAATTACTAGAGCTCGTGCACGCCAACTAAATTACCAGGTACTTTCGTTTCTTGGTAATGATTCTAATGTTCATGAGAATATGATGCTGCCTAAATTGGATACATTTGTTTTGCTTACAAATGAAGGGCCTAGCTTGGAGAAGGATGAACATTGGAGCAAGAACAAGCATGGAGATGATGGCATGCGTAAGGGGAACAAGAACGGAGTTACAAGTGATGATTTCAGGACTTTGAAGCCACCATAATGGGTGCATGAAGCCTTGGACGAAATATACAAGATGCCACTTCATAAATTTCGTCCCGAGGCTATTATAGGTGCTGCGTCACCTTTTTATTGGGCCAGGCCCATGTAATTTCGAAATACATAAGTATAGGCTATTTTTAGAGTCCGTATGTGTGGGGAAACAAGAGATAGGGTTGATTTCGGACCCCTCCACCAAGGGCCACGAAATTCCCCTCTCTTCCTCCATATATACAGCCCTTAGGGCACCGTTTAGACTTTGGGTTTTGTTTAGATTAAAAGTTCGCCATAGCTGCAACTTCGCGTACTTCGTTTGTGTTCAACGACCAGACAAAGGCGTCACAGAACCCCACCTTGATCAATAAAGCTTTCATCTTCTATTCGCAATATCCAGATTGCAATCTCAGTTTCTTGCTTGTTCTTTGTTTGCTCGCAGGAAACAGACCCTCGTGGTCAGGTTGATCGTGCTCCGGCGTGGTCAATAACCTCTCGGAGTTGGTTTAGCGATTGCTAAGGCGCGACGTCCTCGCACGTTCGTAGTCGGATCATCAAAGTCGACTTCCACCAAAGCGATATCCATCATCTCATCGAAAGACGGGACACCTTTGCCTCTATCAACCCTATGGTGCAAACACCATATACGCGGCCGAGAAGGCGTACGTGCCCATGTTACGCCTTCCGGGAATAGTGTCGCACTTATAACCGTCAGTAAATTTTGAGCATGTGTCCCGTCACATTCCAAATTGCAAACATATTCACACAGATCAAAAACTAAACGGTTTCCCACTTAGGAGTGTATTACTACGCGGTTATAAATACTACTACTCCAAGATGACTGCACATTCCTCCTCAACTCCTCATCCACAAAAACAAACAAGTCATTCATCATCGTTCCCTTGCATCCGCCATGGCCAGCGTGAGTACTGGGTCGAGAGATTGCCACCAGGAAGAGGCGAGCCTGGAAGCGGAAGCACGAGAGATGTCCCGCCTCGCCGTGAAAGCAGCCAACATGTCCCGCCGCATGGTCGTAGCAGCAGAGAGGTCCCGTCGCGCCGTCGAAACAGCACGGAGGTCCCGCCACATCGTCTGATGAGGACATCAATACCATTGTTACACCCACAGCCCCTACTGCTACATATATGGGACCAATTACTAGAGCTCGCGCACGCCAATTAAATTATCAGGTACTTTCGTTTCTTGGTAATGATTCTAATGTTCATGAGAATATGATGCTGCCTAAATTGGATACATTTGTTTTGCTTACAAATGAAGGGCCTAGCTTGGAGAAGGATGAACAGTGGAGCAAGAACAAGCATGGAGATGATGGCATGCGCAAGGGGAACAAGAACGAAGTTACAAGTGATGATTTCAGGACTTTGAAGCCACCATAATGGGTGCATGAAGCCTTGGACGAAATATACAAGATGCCAGTTCATAAATTTCGTCCCGAGGCTATTATAGGTGCTGCGTCACCTTTTTATTGGGCCAGGCCCATGTAATTTCGAAATACATAAGTATAGGCTATTTTTAGAGTCCGTATGTGTGGGGAAACAAGAGATAGGGTTGATTTCGGACCCCTCCACCAAGGGCGACGAAATTCCCCCTCTCTTCCTCCATATATACAGCCCTTAGGGCACCGTTTAGACTTTGGGTTTTGTTTAGATTAAAAGTTTGCCATAGCCGCAACTTCGCGTACTTCGTTTGTGTTCAACGACAAGACAAAGGCGTCACAGAACCCCACCTTGATCAATAAAGCTTTCATCTTATATTCGCAACATCCAGATTGCAATCTTAGTTTCTTGCTTGTTCTTCGTTTGCTCGCAGGAAACAGACCCTCGTGGTCAGGTTGATCGTGCTCCGGCGTGGTCAATAACCTCTCGGAGTTGGTTTAGCGATTGCTAAGGCGCGACGTCCTCGCACGTTCGTAGTCGGATCGTCAAAGTCGACTTCCACCAAAGCGATATCCATCATCTCATCGAAAGACGGGACACCTTTGCCTCTATCAAGTGGTATCAGATTTCCAGGTTGCTCGGTGAGATTTTACACTTTTTCGTAGTTTAGATCGAGTCTGTTCTTCATACCTACAGTCCACGAAAAAGCCACACAAAAAAAATTAGGGTTAGTTCATCATATCCGAACCAATCTGAGCCTTTGCATAATCTTTTTAGGGTTTTGCTTTGTTGAATTTGCGGTTGCATCGTCGGTCTAGTTGCTGGTCTTAGAGTCTAGTCTTTTAGAGTTTCGAGTTCTGGTCATAAGTTGTCACGCCGCCGCCGCACCATCATCATCGCCCCTGCCATCTACCACCACCGCTCCGAAACCGTATCCATATACCACCACCAATCCGTATCCATATACCACCACCGATCCATATCCATATACTACAACCGCTACCACCACCGCTGCCATATACCACCACCATATATCCACCATCAATCCGAGTTCCTTGCATATTAGGTTTGTTTTCGAGATCCATCTAGTTTTCGATTCGTGTTTCCTTGCCGGAGTAGGTTTCGAAAAAAAAGAGTCCGGAAACCACGCTCCGTTTAGGCACAAAATTTTTCAAAAACGCATTTTTCGAAAAAAATTCTGGCTATCCTATTTTTAGGTGATTCTGAGTGTTTTGAGACAGGTGCCATTATAGGAAGTTTTTTTTGACCCGTTTCCAGTTTTTGGGTCCGGGCAGTCGAAAAAAAAAAATTGGTCAAAAAAATTTCGTGCCCATCCTGTCAGTTTGACCTGGGAAGAGTTTTGAGACACTCGCCATTATAGTGATTTTTTGCAAAAAAAAGCAGCGCAAAAAAAAGCAGCGCAAAAAAAAGAGCGAAAAAATAATCCAGAGTGTGCTTTTCCCTTGTTTACGTGCCACGCCGTGATTTTGTTGGTGTTCTAGGCTCGCGTCTCTAGCACAGTCTAGCCTAGGACCAGCACCGTACCGTCGTTGAGCGTTTATTCAACTTTGCATCTCTGAATTGATTATTGCTGACCCTTTTTGCTACCATATTATAAGCCTTCCCAGCTCCACATACATCTACGTCGTGCGTTTGACTCTCCCTGGTAATCGCTCTATCCAAGCTTTGAGAGTTTTGACTACAATGGTTGCCGATCACCGCCTGCTGCTGGGTAAGAACTGGTAAGAATTTGAGTTTTGCTTGACGGATTTGTGACACCCACCACCACCACTTGTTCGTAGTCTGTAGGATCATATTCTTGTGTGTTTCTATTGCTGCTAACCATGCCAGGATCACAAGCCGACGAGATTGACTGGGAGAATTTATCGAACAAGGAGCTTCATGATAAGTTTCAGCAAATGATGACTGAACAGGTGCAAGATGTGCTGAACAATTTTGAAGAGGCCATGGAGAAGATCACTGGCCTTGAGAAGACGTTCGAAACAAAGCTCGATAACAAGTTTAATGAATTGCTCGCGCGTCTTCCACCACCACCACCCGCTGCACCTAACGCACCTCTCCAACAACAACAACAACGACTACCTCCACGTCGTGAAGCAGACCTCCGCCGAGCAAGCCGTGTTCCTCTTGCGTTTGGCCAAACTGTTGGTGCTGCTGTTGATATTTCTGTGGCTCCTGCTGCTGATGCGGAGGAGGATGATTATGTGGGAGATTATGAGGATGAGGTTGATCAAAATCAACAATACGTGCAGCCACCTGTACCACCACCAGCAGGTCGACCTCAGGTATATATTCGTAATGGTAGGCCTGCACCACCACCTCAGGTACGAGATGATGTCCATATTCCTAAACTGAAATTGAATATTCCACCATTTGAGGGTAGATATGTTCCTGATATATATCTTACTTGGGAGTTAGAAACTGAACAACGATTTACATGTTTACAATATCCTGAGGAGAGACGAGTTGCTGCTGCTGTTTGTGCTTTCACTAGTTTTGCATGTGTATGGTGGCCTGAACATTGTAGATTATATCCTATTCCAACTACTTGGGCTGCTTTGAAAACTGCTATGCGTACGCGTTGGGTTCCACCATATTATCAACGTGAATTGCTTCAAAAATTGCAGCGTTTAAGACAAGGGAAAAATTCTGTAGAAGAATATTATCAGGAATTACAAACTGGCATGATTAGATGTGGTATTGTTGAGGAGAATGAAGCTATGCTTGCACGTTTTCTGGGTGGATTAAATAGAGAGATTCAGACCATTTTAGACTATAAGGAGTATACTAATATCACTCGTTTATTCCATCTTGCTTGTAAAGCTGAACGTGAAGTGCAGGATCGACAAGCATTGGGGCGAACTAACTTTTCTGCAGGCCGACCTTCATCATGGACACCACGTGCATCTTCTACTTCAACTGCACCAGCACCTCCATCCCGGTGCCACCTCCAGCCGTGATACAAGAAAACAGGCACAACCACCATTATCTGCCAAGAGCGCACCTGCGGGGTGATAGAGGCAAAGGTGTCCCGTCTTTCGATGAGATGGTGGATTTTGCTTTGGTGGAAGTCGACTTTGACGATCCGACTACGAACGTGCGAGGACGTCGCGCCTTAGCAATCGCTAAACCAACTCCGAGAGGTTATTGACCACGCCGGAGCACGATCAACCTGACCACGAGGGTCTGTTTCCTGCGAGCAAACGAAGAACAAGCAAGAAACTAAGATTGCAATCTGGATATTGCGAATATAAGATGAAAGCTTTATTGATCAAGGTGGGGTTCTGTGACGCCTTTGTCTGGTCGTTGAACACAAACGAAGTACGCGAAGTTGCAGCTATGGCGAACTTTTAATCTAAACAAAACCCAAAGTCTAAACGATGCCCTAAGGGCTGTATATATGGAGGAAGAGGGGGGTATTTCGTGGCCCTTGGTGGAGGGGTCCGAAATCAACCCTATCTCTTGTTTCCCCACACATAGGGACTCTAAAAATAGCCTATACTTATGTATTTCGAAATTACATGGGCCTGGCCCAATAATAAGGTGACGCAGCACCTAAAATAGCCTCGGGACGAAATTTATGAAGTGGCATCTTGTATATTTCGTCCAAGGCTTCATGCACCCATTATGGTGGCTTCAAAGTCCTGAAATCATCACTTGTAACTCCGTTCTTGTTCCCCTTGCGCATGCCATCATCTCCATGCTTGTTCTTGCTCCAATGTTCATCCTTCTCCAAGCTAGGCCCTTCATTTGTAAGCAAAACAAATGTATCCAATTTAGGCAGCATCATATTCTCATGAACATTAGAATCATTACCAAGAAACGAAAGTACCTGGTAATTTAGTTGGCGTGCACGAGCTCTAGTAATTGGTCCAGTATGTATAGCAACAGGGGCTGTGGGTGTAACAATTGTATTGATGTCCTCATCATCCTCCCCTTCTTGAAATGAAGTCATCCTCGACGGAAGTCCATCTTCCTCACCCAAATAAGGCTTCAAATCTGCAATGTTAAAAGTGGGACTAACCCCAAAATCTGCAGGCAGCTCAACTTTATATGCATTATCATTTATTTTCTCTAACACCTTAAAGGGACCATCAGCACGTGGCATTAGCTTTGATTTGCGCAAATCAGGAAATCTATCCTTACGCAAATGTAACCAAACAAGATCTCCAGGTGCAAACACAACATGTTTTCTACCCTTATCTCCAGCAAGTTTATATTTAGCATTCATACGCTCAATGTTTTCCTTAGTTAACTCATGCATTTTTAAAATCAATTCAGCACGTTGTTTAGCATCAAAATTAACCTTCTCCGAAGATGGAAGAGGCAACAAATCAATAGGTGCACGAGGTAGGAAACCATACACAACTTCAAAAGGGCACATCTTAGTAGTAGAATGCAATGAACGATTATAAGCAAATTCAATATGAGGCAAACATTCCTCCCACATTTTCTTATTATTCTTCAAAACAGCCCTAAGCATAGTAGACAACGTTCTATTGACTACTTTAGTTTGTCCATCAGTTTGGGGGTGACAAGTAGTACTAAAAAGCAGTTTAGTCCCCAACTTAGCCCATAAACATCTCCAAAAGTGGCTAAGAAATTTAGTATCACGATCTGAAACAATAGTATTTGGCACACCATGCAAGCGAATAATTTCACGAAAGAACAAATCAGCAACATTAACAGCATCATCGCTTTTATGACATGGTGTCCATAGATATATCCTCCCCTTCTTTGTTCGAGGTAAACCTAAAACAAAGTCCATAGATATATCCTCCCAAGGAACACTAGGTACAGGCAAAGGCATATATAAACCATGAGGATTGAGTCGTGACTTAGCTTTTTGACATGTAGTGCATCGAGCAATAAAACGCTCAACATCCCGTCTCATCTTTGGCCAAAAGAAATGTGTAGCAAGTACGTCCTCCGTCTTCTTCACGCCAAAGTGTCCCATTAATCCTCCTCCATGCGCCTCCTGCAACAACAAAAGACGAACGGAGCTAGCTGGAATGCATAGCTTGTTAGCACGAAACACAAATCCATCGTTAACGACAAACTTGTTCCACATTCTTCCTTCTTTACAATTCTGCATTACATCTTTAAAATCAGCATCATGCACATATTGATCTTTGATGGTCTCCAAACCAAATATTCTGAAGTCAAGTTGTGAAAGCATAGTATAGCGACGAGACAATGCATCAGCAATAACATTTTCCTCTTGCGTTTGGCCAAACTGTTGGTGCTGCTGTTGATACTTCTGTGGCTCCTGCTGCTGATGCGGAGGAGGATGATTATGTGGGAGATTATGAGGATGAGGTTGATCAAAATCAACACTACGTGCAGCCACCTGTACCACCACCAGCAGGTCGACCTCAGGTATATATTCGTAATGGTAGGCCTGCACCACCACCTCAGGTACGAGATGATGTCCATATTCCTAAACTGAAATTGAATATTCCACCATTTGAGGGTAGATATGTTCCTGATATATATCTTACTTGGGAGTTAGAAACTGAACAACGATTTACATGTTTACAATATCCTGAGGAGAGACGAGTTGCTGCTGCTGTTTGTGCTTTCACTAGTTTTGCATGTGTATGGTGGTCTGAACATTGTAGATTATATCCTATTCCAACTACTTGGGCTGCTTTGAAAACTGCTATGCGTACGCGTTGGGTTCCACCATATTATCAACGTGAATTGCTTCAAAAATTGCAGCGTTTAAGACAAGGGAAAACTTCTGTAGAAGAATATTATCAGGAATTACAAACTGGCATGATTAGATGTGGTATTGTTGAGGAGAATGAAGCTATGCTTGCACGTTTTCTGGGTGGATTAAATAGAGAGATTCAGACCATTCTAGACTATAAGGAGTATACTAATATCACTCGTTTATTCCATCTTGCTTGTAAAGCTGAACGTGAAGTGCAGGATCGACAAGCATTGGGGCGAACTAACTTTTCTGCAGGCCGACCTTCATCATGGACACCACGTGCATCTTCTACTTCAACTGCACCAGCACCTCCATCCGGTGCCACCTCCAGCCGTGATACAAGAAAACAGGCACAACCACCATTATCTGCCAAGAGCGCACCTGCGGGGCCTGCACAGCGTTCTTCTTCTTCCATGGCATCAACAGGGCACACAAGTGATATTATTTGTCATCGTTGTAAGGGAGGAGGTCATTATGCGAGAGAATGCAAATCTCCGCGTGTGATGATTGCTACCGCGGATGGTGGATATGAGTCCGCTAGTGACTATGATGAGGAAACATTGGCTCTTATTACACGTGAAGAACATGGTGGAGATGATTCTGATCATGAGACGCAATACATGGCTCCTGAAGACGCTGACAGGTACGAATGTTTAGTTGCTCAACGTGTTTTGAGTGTGCAGGTCACACAAGCTGAGCAAAATCAGAGGCACAATTTGTTCCATACCAAGGGAGTTGTGAAGGAACGTTCTGTGCGCGTCATAATAGACGGAGGGAGCTGCAACAACTTGGCTAGCATGGAGATGGTGGAGAAGCTTTCTCTCACCACAAGACCACATCCACATCCTTACTACATCCAATGGTTCAACAACAGCGGCAAGGTTAAGGTAACACGTACTGTTTGTGTGCATTTTAGTATCTCTACATATGCTGATTATGTTGATTGTGATGTGGTACCTATGCAAGCATGTTCCTTATTACTTGGTAGACCATGGCAATTTGATAAAAGTTCTGTACACCATAGTAGAAACAATCACTATACTCTTGTTCATAAGGATAAAAATATTACTTTGCTTCCTATGACTCCTGATTCCATTTTGAAAGATGATATTAATAGAGCTAATAAAGCACAACAGGAGAAGAATAAGAGTGAAAATCAGATTGTGGCAAAAGAATTTGAGCAACAAATGGAGCCTAATAATAAACCATCTAGTGTTGTTTCTGAAATTAAATTGAAAAGTGCATGTTTATTTGCCACCAAATCTGATATTGATGAGCTAGATTTTAGCAAATCTATTTGCTATGCTTTTGTGTGCAAAGAGGCATTATTTTCATTCGAGGACGTGCCTTCCTCTTTGCCTCCTGCTGTCACTAACATTTTGCAGGAGTTCGCTGACGTTTTTCCACAAGACGTGCCACCGGGATTACCGCCTATTCGAGGGATTGAGCATCAGATTGACTTAATTCCCGGTGCTTCACTGCCAAACCGTGCACCATACCGTACCAATCCAGAGGAGACGAAGGAGATTATGCGTCAAGTACAAGAGCTTCTCGACAAAGGTTATATACGCGAATCCCTTAGTCCTTGTGCTGTTCCTATTATTCTAGTGCCGAAAAAGGATGGTACATCACGTATGTGTGTTGATTGTGGAGGCATTAATAATATTACTATTCGTTATCGTCATCCTATTCCTAGGCTAGATGATATGCTTGATGAATTGAGTGGCTCTACAATATTCTCCAAAGTTGATTTGCGTAGTGGCTACCATCAAATTCGTATGAAATTGGGAGATGAATGGAAAACAGCATTTAAAACTAAGTTTGGATTATATGAGTGGTTAGTCATGCCTTTTGGGTTAACTAATGCACCTAGTACTTTCATGAGATTAATGAACGAAGTTTTACGTGCTTTCATTGACGATTTGTGGTAGTTTACTTTGATGACATATTGATTTATAGCAGATATTTGGAAGAACATTTGGAACATTTACGTGCTGTTTTTATTGCTCTACGTGATGCACGTTTGTTCGGTAACCTTGGGAAGTGCACCTTTTGCACCGACCGAGTACCTTTTCTTGGCTATGTTGTTACTCCACAGGGAATTGAAGTTGATAAAGCCAAGATTGAAGCTATTGAGAGTTGGCCGCAGCCCAAAACGGTCACACAAGTGAGGAGTTTTCTTGGCCTCGCTGGATTCTATAGGCGTTTTGTGAGAGATTTCAGCACCATTGCTGCACCTCTCAACGAGCTTACAAAGAAGGATGTGCCTTTTGTTTGGGGTACCGCACAGGAAGAAGCCTTCACGGTATTGATAGATAAGTTGACACATGCTCCTTTACTCCAACTTCCTGATTTTAATAAGACTTTTGAGCTTGAATGTGATGCTAGTGGAATTGGATTAGGAGGTGTGTTATTACAAGATGGCAAACCTGTTGCATACTTTTCTGAAAAATTGAGTGGGCCTAGTCTGAATTATTCTACTTATGATAAAGAATTATATGCTCTTGTTCGGACTTTAGAAACATGGCAACATTATTTATGGCCCAAAGAATTTGTTATACATTCTGATCATGAATCTTTGAAACATATTAAAAGTCAAGCTAAACTGAATCGTAGACATGCTAAATGGGTTGAATTCATTGAGACTTTCCCTTATGTCATTAAACACAAGAAGGGAAAAGAAAATGTTATTGCTGATGCATTGTCTCGTCGCTATACTATGCTTTCACAACTTGACTTCAAAATATTTGGTTTGGAGACCATCAAAGATCAATATGTGCATGATGCTGCTTTTAAAGATGTAATGCAGAATTGTAAAGAAGGGGAGGGATAGCATATTTGTTGTCGTGGATAGATTCTCGAAAATGGCACACTTTATACCATGTCATAAAAGCAATGATGCTGTTAATGTTGCTGATTTGTTCTTTCGTGAAATTATTCGCTTGCATGGTGTGCCAAATACTATTGTTTCAGATCGTGATACTAAATTTCTTAGCCACTTTTGGAGATGTTTATGGGCTAAGTTGGGGACTAAACTGCTTTTTAGTACTACTTGTCACCCCCAAACTGATGGACAAACTGAAGTAGTCAATAGAACGTTGTCTACTATGCTTAGGGCTGTTTTGAAGAATAATAAGAAAATGTGGGAGGAATGCTTGCCTCATATTGAATTTGCTTATAATCGTTCATTGCATTCTACTACTAAGATGTACCCTTTTGAAGTTGTGTATGGTTTCCTACCTCGTGCACCTATTGATTTGTTGCCTCTTCCATCTTCGGAGAAGGTTAATTTTGATGCTAAACAACGTGCTGAATTGATTTTAAAAATGCATGAGTTAACTAAGGAAAACATTGAGCGTATGAATGCTAAATATAAACTTGCTGGAGATAAGGGTAGAAAACATGTTGTGTTTGCACCTGGAGATCTTGTTTGGTTACATTTGCGTAAGGATAGATTTCCTGATTTGCGCAAATCAAAGCTAATGCCACGTGCTGATGGTCCCTTTAAGGTGTTAGAGAAAATAAATGATAATGCATATAAAGTTGAGCTGCCTGCAGATTTTGGGGTTAGTCCCACTTTTAACATTGCAGATTTGAAGCCTTATTTGGGTGAGGAAGATGGACTTCCGTCGAGGATGACTTCATTTCAAGAAGGGGAGGATGATGAGGACATCAATACAATTGTTACACCCACAGCCCCTGTTGCTATACATACTGGACCAATTACTAGAGCTCGTGCACGCCAACTAAATTACCAGGTACTTTCGTTTCTTGGTAATGATTCTAATGTTCATGAGAATATGATGCTGCCTAAATTGGATACATTTGTTTTGCTTACAAATGAAGGGCCTAGCTTGGAGAAGGATGAACATTGGAGCAAGAACAAGCATGGAGATGATGGCATGCGCAAGGGGAACAAGAACGGAGTTACAAGTGATGATTTCAGGACTTTGAAGCCACCATAATGGGTGCATGAAGCCTTGGACGAAATATACAAGATGCCACTTCATAAATTTCGTCCCGAGGCTATTTTAGGTGCTGCGTCACCTTATTATTGGGCCAGGCCCATGTAATTTCGAAATACATAAGTATAGGCTATTTTTAGAGTCCGTATGTGTGGGGAAACAAGAGATAGGGTTGATTTCGGACCCCCCCACCAAGGGCCACGAAATTCCCCCCTCTTCCTCCATATATACAGCCCTTAGGGCATCGTTTAGACTTTGGGGGTTTTGTTTAGATTAAAAGTTCGCCATAGCTGCAACTTCGCGTACTTCGTTTGTGTTCAACGACCAGAGGCGTCACAGAACCCCACCTTGATCAATAAAGCTTTCATCTTATATTCGCAATATCCAGATTGCAATCTTAGTTTCTTGCTTGTTCTTCGTTTGCTCGCAGGAAACAGACCCTCGTGGTCAGGTTGATCGTGCTCCGGCGTGGTCAATAACCTCTCAGAGTTGGTTTAGCGATTGCTAAGGCGCGACGTCCTCGCACGTTCGTAGTCGGATCGTCAAAGTCGACTTCCACCAAAGCGAAATCCACCATCTCATCGAAAGACGGGACACCTTTGCCTCTATCATATGAATATGCCATCAAGATCACAACAAATTTGCTAAGGAAGTGAACAAGCTCATATATCATGGATGACATGGAAATAGATGCAACAAGACAAGCATAATGTGAGTCAATCCATGCATAGGGTGCAAAATTGCGGTGAGTATGATATGTCCATCGAGCATGACATGTATTAGCACAATCAACAAATATGGAGGTGTTGGTGTACCAAAGCTCGATGTCGAGGCATGAGTGGAGTTCCGAAGGTGCATCCAATAAGTGTGAGCGCTCCTCAATATGAAGGTCCATGTAGCCAATCTCCAATGTCGCTCCTCCGGTCATGAGATGTATCATGTAGACAACAAGAAGGAGACAACAATGAAAGAGTGACCCATCCAATATGCGTATTTGAGGATGGCTCAAAGGGAAAGAGGTCACCTTTAGGAGTTTCTCAAAGATGATGGAGTCGCACATCATGTATGCCTTCACATAACCAATATGTCTCATGACGGTAATGCCTTGTGAATCCTTCAAAATGAAAGAACATGATAAACACTCGGAAAAACAAATGAGGTTAGCAGAAGTGCAAAACCTATCATTCGTGTGGTGAGATACCCAACAAGTGTATGTATCATGCTCATCATAAGAAATGACAAGGGAGTATTGCATAGTATGGAGGCATATTGATGAGGACATCAATACAATTGTTACACCCACAGCCCCTGCTGCTATACATACTGGACCAATTACTAGAGCTCGTGCACGCCAACTAAATTACCAGGTACTTTCGTTTCTTGGTAATGATTCTAATGTTCATGAGAATATGATGCTGCCTAAATTGGATACATTTGTTTTGCTTACAAATGAAGGGCCTAGCTTGGAGAAGGATGAACATTGGAGCAAGAACAAGCATGGAGATGATGGCATGCGCAAGGGGAACAAGAACAGAGTTACAAGTGATGATTTCAGGACTTTGAAGCCACCATAATGGGTGCATGAAGCCTTGGACGAAATATACAAGATGCCACTTCATAAATTTCGTCCCGATGCTATTTTAGGTGCTGCGTCACCTTATTATTGGGCCAGGCCCATGTAATTTCGAAATACATAAGTATAGGCTATTTTTAGAGTCCGTATGTGTGGGGAAACAAGAGATAGGGTTGATTTCGGACTCCTCCACCAAGGGCCACGAAATTCCCCCCTCTTCCTCCATATATACAGCCCTTAGGGCATCGTTTAGACTTTGGGTTTTGTTTAGATTAAAAGTTCGCCATAGCTGCAACTTCGCGTACTTCGTTTGTGTTCAACGACCAGACAAAGGCGTCACAGAACCCCACCTTGATCAATAAAGCTTTCATCTTATATTCGCAATATCCAGATTGCAATCTTAGTTTCTTGCTTGTTCTTCGTTTGCTCGCAGGAAACAGACCCTCGTGGTCAGGTTGATCGTGCTCCGGTGTGGTGAATAACCTCTCGGAGTTGGTTTAGCGATTGCTAAGGCGCGACGTCCTCGCACGTTCGTAGTCGGATCGTCAAAGTCGACTTCCACCAAAGCGAAATCCATCATCTCATCGAAAGATCGGGACCCTCGCCTCTATCAGCACCTAACGCACCTCTCCAACAACAACAACAATGACTACCTCCACGTCGCGAAACAGACCTCCGCCAAGCAAGCCGTGTTCCTCTTGCTTTTGGCCAAACTGTTGGTGCTGCTGTTGATACTTCTAGGGCTCTGGCTACTGATGCGGAGGAGGATGATTATGTGGGAGATTATGAGGATGAGGTTGATCAAAATCAGCACTACGTGCAGCCACCTGTACCACCACCAGCAGGTCGACCTCAGGTATATATTCGTAATGGTAGGCCTGCACCACCACCTCAGGTACGAGATGATGTCCATATTCCTAAACTGAAATTGAATATTCCACCATTTGAGGGTAGATATGTTCCTGATATATATCTTACTTGGGAGTTAGAAACTGAACAACGATTTACATGTTTACAATATCCTGAGGAGAGACGAGTTGCTGCTGCTGTTTGTGCTTTCACTAGTTTTGCATGTGTATGGTGGTCTGAACATTGTAGATTATATCCTATTCCAACTACTTGGGCTGCTTTGAAAACTGCTATGCGTACGCGTTGGGTTCCACCATATTATCAACGTGAATTGCTTCAAAAATTGCAGCGTTTAAGACAAGGGAAAAATTCTGTAGAAGAATATTATCAGGAATTACAAACTGGCATGATTAGATGTGGTATTGTTGAGGAGAATGAAGCTATGCTTGCACGTTTTCTGGGTGGTTTAAATAGAGAGATTCAGACCATTCTAGACTATAAGGAGTATACTAATATCACTCGTTTATTCCATCTTGCTTGTAAAGCTAAACGTGAAGTGCAGGATCGACAAGCATTGGGGCGAACTAACTTTTCTGCAGGCCGACCTTCATCATGGACACCACGTGCATCTTCTACTTCAACTGCACCAGCACCTCCATCCGGTGCCACCTCCAGCTGTGATACAAGAAAACAGGCACAACCACCATTATCTGCCAAGAGCGCACCTGCGGGGCCTGCACAGCGTTCTTCTTCTTCCATGGCATCAACAGGGCACACAAGTGATATTATTTGTCGTCGTTGTAAGGGAGGAGGTCATTATGCGAGAGAATGCAAATCTCCGCGTGTGATGATTGCTGCGGATGGTGGATATGAGTCCGCTAGTGACTATGATGAGGAGACTTTGGCTCTTATTACACGTGAAGAACATGGTGGAGATGATTCTCATCATGAGACGCAATACATGGCTCCTGAAGACGCTGACAGGTATGAATGTTTAGTTGCTCAACGTGTTTTGAGTGTGCAGATCACACAAGCTGAGGAAAATCAGAGGCACAATTTGTTCCATACCAAGGGAGTTGTGAAGGAACGTTCTGTGCGCGTCATCATAGACGGAGGGAGCTGCAACAACTTGGCTAGCATGGAGATGGTGGAGAAGCTTTCTCTCACCACAAGACCACATCCACATCCTTACTACATCCAATGGTTCAACAACAGCGGCAAGGTTAAGGTAACACGTACTGATAGAGGCAAAGGTGTCCCGTCTTTCAATGAGATGATGGATATCGCTTTGGTGGAAGTCGACTTTGACGATCCGACTACGAACGTGCGAGGACGTCGCGCCTTAGCAATCGCTAAACCAACTCCGAGAGGTTATTGACCACGCCGGAGCACGATCAACCTGACCACGAGGGTCTGTTTCCTGCGAGCAAACGAAGAACAAGCAAGAAACTAAGATTGCAATCTGGATATTGCGAATATAAGATGAAAGCTTTATTGATCAAGGTGGGGTTCTATGACGCCTTTGTCTGGTCGTTGAACACAAACGAAGTACGCGAAGTTGCAGCTATGGCGAACTTTTAATCTAAACAAAACGCAAAGTCTAAACGGTGCCCTAAGGGCTGTATATATGGAGGAAGAGAGGGGAATTTCGTGGCCCTTGGTGGAGGGGTCCGAAATCAACCCTATCTCTTGTTTCCCCACACATACGGACTATAGAAATAGCATATACTTATGTATTTCGAAATTACATGGGCCTGGCCCAATAAAAAGGTGACGCAGCACCTATAATAGCCTCGGGACGAAATTTATGAAGTGGCATCTTGTATATTTCGTCCAAGGCTTCATGCACCCATTATGGTGGCTTGAAAGTCCTGAAATCATCACTTGTAACTCCGTTCTTGTTCCCCTTGCGCATGGCATCATCTCCATGCTTGTTCTTGCTCCAATGTTCATCCTTCTCCAAGCTAGGCCCTCCATTTGTAAGCAAAACAAATGTATCCAATTTAGGCAGCATCATATTCTCATGAACATTAGAATCATTACCAAGAAACGAAAGTACCTGATAATTTAATTGGCGTGCGCGAGCTCTAGTAATTGGTCCCATATATGTAGCAGTAGGGGCTGTGGGTGTAACAATGGTATTGATGTCCTCATCATCCTCCCCTTCTTGAAATGAAGTCGTCCTCGACGGAAACTCATCTTCCTCACCCAAATAAGGCTTCAAATCTGTAATGTTAAAAGTGGGAGTAACCCCAAAATCTGCAGGCAGCTCAAGTTTATATGCATTATCATTTATTTTCTCTAACACCTTAAAGGGACCATCAGCATGTGGCATTAGCTTTGATTTGCGCAAATCAGGAAATCTATCCTTACGCAAATGTAACCAAACAAGATCTCCAGGTGCAAACACAACATGTTTTCTACCCTTATCTCCAGCAAGTTTATATTTAGCATTCATACGCTCAATGTTTTCCTTAGTTAACTCATGCATTTTTAAAATCAATTCAGCACATTGTTTAGCATCAAAATTAACCTTCTCTGAAGATGGAAGAGGCAACAAATCAATAGGTGCACGAGGTAGGAAACCATACACAACTTCAAAAGGGCACATCTTAGTAGTAGAATGCAATGAACGATTATAAGCAAATTCAATATGAGGCAAGCATTCCTCCCACATTTTCTTATTATTCTTCAAAACAGCCCTAAGCATAGTAGACAATGTTCTATTGACTACTTCAGTTTGTCCATCAGTTTGGGGGTGACAAGTAGTACTAAAAAGCAGTTTAGTCCCCAACTTAACCCATAAACATCTCCAAAAGTGGCTAAGAAATTTAGTATCATGATCTGAAACAATAGTATTTGGCACACCATGCAAGCGAATAATTTCACGAAAGAACAAATCAGCAACATTAACAGCATCATCGCTTTTATGACATGGTATAAAGTGTGCCATTTTCGAGAATCTATCCACGACAACAAATATGCTATCCCTCCCCTTCTTTGTTCGAGGTAAACCTAAAACAAAGTCCATAGAAATATCCTCCCAAGGAACACTAGGTACAGGCAAAGGCAGATATAAACCATGAGGATTGAGTCGTGACTTAGCTTTTTGACATGTAGTGCATCGAGCAATAAAACGCTCAACATCCCGTCTCATCTTTGGCCAAAAGAAATGTGTAGCAAGTCCGTCCTCCGTCTTCTTCACGCCAAAGTGTCCCATTAATCCTCCTCCATGCGCCTCCTGCAACAACAAAGGACGAACGGAGCTAGCTGGAATGCATAGCTTGTTAGCACGAAACACAAATCCATCGTTAACGACGAACTTGTTCCACATTCTTCCTTCTTTACAATTCTGCATTACATCTTTAAAATCAGCATCATGCACATATTGATCTTTGATGGTCTCCAAACCAAATATTTTGAAGTCAAGTTGTGAAAGCATAGTATAGCGGCAAGACAATGCATCAGCAATAACATTTTCTTTTCCCTTCTTGTGTTTAATGACATAAGGAAAAGTCTCAATGAATTCAACCCATTTAGCATGTCTACGATTCAGTTTAGCTTGACTTTTAATATGTTTCAAAGATTCATGATTAGAATGTATAACAAATTCTTTGGGCCATAAATAATGTTGCCATGTTTCTAAAGTCCGAACAAGAGCATATATTTCTTTATCATAAGTAGAATAATTCAGACTAGGCCCACTCAATTTTTCAGAAAAGTATGCAATAGGTTTGCCATCTTGTAATAACACACCACCTAATCCAATTCCACTAGCATCACATTCAAGCTCAAAAGTCTTATTAAAATCAGGAAGTTGGAGTAAAGGAGCATGTGTCAACTTATCTTTCAATACCGAGAAGGCTTCTTCCTGTGCGGTACCCCAAAGAAAAGGCACATCTTTCTTTGTAAGCTCATTGAGAGGTGCAGCAATGGTGCTGAAATCTCTCACAAAACGCCTATAGAATCCAGCGAGGCCAAGAAAACTCCTCACTTGTGTGACCGTTTTGGGCTGCGGCCAACTCTCAATAGCTTCAATCTTGGCTTTATCAACTTCAATTCCCTGTGGAGTAACAACATAGCCAAGAAAAGATACTCGGTCGGTGCAAAAGGTGCACTTCCCAAGGTTACCAAACAAACGTGCATCACGTAGAGCAATAAAAATAGCACGTAAATGTTCCAAATGTTCTTCCAAAGATCTGCTATAAATCAATATGTCATCAAAGTAAACTACCACAAATCGTCCAATGAAAGCACGTAAAACTTCGTTCATTAATCTCATGAAAGTACTAGGTGCATTAGTTAACCCAAAAGGCACGACTAACCACTCATATAATCCAAACTTAGTTTTGAATGCTGTTTTCCATTCATCTCCCAATTTCATACGAATTTGATGGTATCCACTACGCAAATGAACTTTGGAGAATATTGTAGAGCCACTCAATTCATCAAGCATATCATCTAGCCTAGGAATAGGATGACGATAACGAATAGTAATATTATTAATGCCTCTACAATCAACACACATACGTGATGTACCATTCTTTTTCGGCACTAGAATAATAGGAACAGCACAAGGACTAAGGGATTCGCGTATATAACCTTTGTCGAGAAGCTCTTGTACTTGACGCATAATCTCCTTCGTCTCCTCTAGATTGGTACGGTATGGTGCACGATTTGGCAGTGAAGCACCGGGAATTAAGTCAATCTGATGCTCAATCCCTTGAATAGGCGGTAATCCCGGTGGCACGTCTTGTGGAAGACGTCAGCGAACTCCTGCAAAATGTTAGTGACAGCAGGAGGCAAAGAGGAAGGCACGTCCTCGAATGAAAATAATGCCTCTTTGCACACAAAAGCATAGCAAACAGCTTTGCTGAAATCTAGCTCATCAATATCAGATTTGGTGGCAAATAAACATGCACTTTTCAATTTAATTTCAGAAGCAACACTAGATGGTTTATTATTAGGCTTCATTTGTTGCTCAAATTCTTTTGCCACAATCTGATTTTCACTCTTATTCGTCTCCTGTTTTGCTTTATTAGCTCTATTAATATCATCTTTCAAAATGGAATCAGGAGTCATAGGAAGCAAAGTAATATTTTTATCCTTATGAACAAGAGTATAGTGATTGTTTCTACCATGGTGTACAGAATTTTTATCAAATTGCCATGGTCTATCAAGTAATAAGGAACATGCTTGCATAGGTACCACATCACAATCAACATAATCAGCATATGTAGAGATACTAAAATGCACACGAACAGTACGTGTTACCTTAACCTTGCCGCTGTTGTTGAACCATTGGATGTAGTAAGGATGTGGATGTGGTCTTGTGGTGAGAGAAAGCTTCTCCACCATCTCCATGCTAGCCAAGTTGTTGCAGCTCCCTCCGTGATAGAGGCAAAGGTGTCCCGTCTTTCGATGAGATGGTGGATTTCGCTTTGGTGGAAGTCGACTTTGACGATCCGACTACGAACGTGCGAGGACGTCGCGCCTTAGCAATCGCTAAACCAACTCCGAGAGGTTATTGACCACGCCGGAGCACGATCAACCTGACCACGAGGGTCTGTTTCCTGCGAGCAAACGAAGAACAAGCAAGAAACTAAGATTGCAATCTGGATATTGCGAATATAAGATGAAAGCTTTATTGATCAAGGTGGGGTTCTGTGACGCCTTTGTCTGGTCGTTGAACACAAATGAAGTACGCGAAGTTGCAGCTATGGCGAACTTTTAATCTAAACAAAACCCAAGGTCTAAACGATGCCCTAAGGGCTGTATATATGGAGGAAGAGGGGGTGGATTTCGTGGCCCTTGGTGGAGGGGTCCGAAATCAACCCTATCTCTTGTTTCCCCACACATACGAACTCTAAAAATAGCCTATACTTATGTATTTCGAAATTACATGGGCCTGGCCCAATAATAAGGTGACGCAGCACCTAAAATAGCCTCGGGACGAAATTTATGAAGTGGCATCTTGTATATTTCGTCCAAGGCTTCATGCACACATTATGGTGGCTTCAAAGTCCTGAAATCATCACTTGTAACTCCGTTCTTGTTCCCCTTGCGCATGCCATCATCTCCATGCTTGTTCTTGCTCCAATGTTCATCCTTCTCCAAGCTAGGCCCTTCATTTGTAAGCAAAACAAATGTATCCAATTTAGGCAGCATCATATTCTCATGAACATTAGAATCATTACCAAGAAACGAAAGTACCTGATAATTTAGTTGGCGTGCACGAGCTCTAGTAATTGGTCCAGTATGTATAGCAGCAGGGGCTGTGGGTGTAACAATTGTATTGATGTCCTCATCACTACCACGTAATAAGGAACATGCTTGCATAGGTACCACATCACAATCAACATAATCAGCATATGTAGAGATACTAAAATGCACACGAACAGTACGTGTTACCTTAACCTTGCCGCTGTTGTTGAACCATTGGATGTAGTAAGGATGTGGATGTGGTCTTGTGGTGAGAGAAAGCTTCTCCACCATCTCCATGCTAGCCAAGTTGTTGCAGCTCCCTCCGTCTATGATGACGCGCACAGAACGTTCCTTCACAACTCCCTTGGTATGGAACAAATTGTGCCTCTGATTTTGCTCAGCTTGTGTGATCTGCACACTCAAAACACGTTGAGCAACTAAACATTCATACCTGTCAGCGTCTTCAGGAGCCATGTATTGCGTCTCATGATCAGAATCATCTCCACCATGTTCTTCACGTGTAATAAGAGCCAAAGTCTCCTCATCATAGTCACTAGCAGACTCATATCCACCATCCGCGGTAGCAATCATCACACGCGGAGATTTGCATTCTCTTGCATAATGACCTCCTCCCTTACAACGACGACAAATAATATCACTTGTTTGCCCTGTTGATGCCATGGAAGAAGAAGAACGCTGTGCAGGCCCCGCAGGTGCGCTCTTGGCAGATAATGGTGGTTGTGCCTGTTTTCTTGTATCACGGCTGGAGGTGGCACTGGATGGAGGTGCTGGTGCAGTTGAAGTAGAAGATGCACGTGGTGTCCATGATGAAGGTCGGCCTGCAGAAAAGTTAGTTCGCCCCAATGCTTGTCGATCTTGCACTTCACGTTCAGCTTTACAAGCAAGATGGAATAAACGAGTGATATTAGTATACTCCTTATAGTCTAGAATGGTCTGAATCTCTCTATTTAATCCACCCAGAAAACGTGCAAGCATGGCTTCATTCTCCTCAACAATACCACATCTAATCATGCCAGTTTGTAATTCCTGATAATATTCTTCTACAGAATTTTCCCCTTGTCTTAAACGCTGCAATTTTTGAAGCAATTCACGTTGATAATATGGTGGAACCCAACGCGTACGCATAGCAGTTTTCAAAGCAGCCCAAGTAGTTGGAATAGGATATAATCTACAATGTTCAGACCACCATACACATGCAAAACTAGTGAAAGCACAAACAGCAGCAGCAACTCGTCTCTCCTCAGGATATTGTAAACATGTAAATCGTTGTTCAGTTTCTAACTCCCAAGTAAGATATATATCAGGAACATATCTACCCTCAAATAGTGGAATATTCAATTTCAGTTTAGGAATATGGACATCATCTCGTACCTGAGGTGGTGGTGCAGGCCTACCATTACGAATATATACCTGAGGTCGACCTGCTGGTGGTGGTACAGGTGGCTGCACGTAGTGCTGATTTTGATCAACCTCATCCTCATAATCTCCCACATAATCATCCTCCTCTGCATCAGCAGCAGGAGCCACAGAAGTATCAACAGCAGCACCAACAGTTTGGCCAAACGCAAGAGGAACACGGCTTGCTCGGCGGAGGTCTGTTTCGCGACGTGGAGGTAGTCGTTGTTGTTGTTGTTGGAGAGGTGCGTTAGGTGCAGCGGGTGGTGGTGGTGGAAGACGTGCGAGCAATTCATTAAACTTGTTATCGAGCTTTGTTTCGAACGTCTTCTCAAGGCCAGTGATTTTCTCCATGGCCTCTTCAAAATTGTTCAGCACATCTTGCACCTGTTCAGTCATCATTTGCTGAAACTTATCATGAAGCTCCTTGTTCGATAAATTCTCCCAGTCAATCTCGTCGGCTTGTGATCCTGGCATGGTTAGCAGCAATAGAAACACACAAGAATATGATCCTACAGACTACGAACAAGTGGTGGTGGTGGGTGTCACAAACCCATCAAGCAAAACTCAAATTCTTACCAGTTCTTACCCAGCAGCAGGCGGTGATCGGCAACCGTTGTAGTCAAAACTCTCAAAGCTTGGATAGAGCGATTACCAGGGAGAGTCAAACGCACGACGTAGATGTATGTGGAGCTGGGAAGGCTTATAATATGGTAGCAAAAAGGGTCAGCAATAATCAATTCAGAGATGCAAAGTTGAATAAACGCTCAACGACGGTACTGTGCTGGTCCTTGGCTAGACTGTGCTAGAGACGCGAGCCTAGAACACCAACAAAATCACGGCGCGGCACGTAAACAAGGGAGGAGCACACTCTGAATTTTTTTTCTCTTTTTTTGCACTTTTTTTCCTCTTTTTTTTTGCTCCGCAACAAATTTTTTTTGAAAAAGTCTACAAATGATCTAAAAACTGCCTAGCCAGAATTTCCCAGACTTTTTTTTTTTGAAATTGGAACTATTTTTCTTCTGCGGATGGCTCGGAAGTTGGGGAGTCCTTCTCTGTCACGACTCGGAGTATCGCGTGATCTGGAAATCGAGAACAATGCAACAATTACTGGACTCGGACTAGGACTGGTGGCGGAGATGAATCTGGTGGAACTCGGACTGGTGGCGAAGATGAATCTGGTGGAACACGAACAGGTGGCGGATATATGTTGCAGGTGAAATTCGGATTGGCGTGATGGCGGCGGATATGTGGTGGCGTTTATGGATTCGGATTGACGGTGAATATGTGGTGGTGGTATATGGCAACATCGATGATGATGATGCGGTGGTGATATATGGCAGCGGCGACGTGACAACCTGTGAACAGAACTCGAAACTCTAAAAGACTAGACGCTAAGACCAGCAACTGGACACGATGATGCAACCGCAAATTCAACAAAGCAAATACAGAAAAGATTATGCAAGGCTCAGATTGGTTCGGATGGGATGAACTAACCCTAATTTTTTTTGGCTTTTTCGTGGACTATAGGTATGAAGAACAGACTCGATCTAAACTACGAAAAACTGTAAAATCTCACCGAGCAACCTGGAAATCTGATACCACTTGATAGAGGCAAAGGTGTCCCGTCTTTCGATGAGATGATGGATATCGCTTTGGTGGAAGTCGACTTTGACGATCCGACTACGAACGTGCGAGGACGTCGCGCCTTAGCAATCGCTAAACCAACTCCGAGAGGTTATTGACCACGCCGGAGCACAATCAACCTGACCACGAGGGTCTGTTTCCTGCGAGCAAACGAAGAACAAGCAAGAAACTAAGATTGCAATCTGGATATTGCGAATATAAGATGAAAGCTTTATTGATCAAGGTGGGGTTCTGTGACGCCTTTGTCTGGTCGTTGAACACAAACGAAGTACGCGAAGTTGCAGCTATGGCGAACTTTTAATCTAAACAAAACCCAACGTCTAAACGATGCCCTAAGGGCTGTATATATGGAGGAAGAGTGGGGGAATTTCGTGGCCCTTGGTGGAGGGGTCCGAAATCAACCCTATCTCTTGTTTCCCCACACATACGGACTCTAAAAATAGCCTATACTTATGTATTTCGAAATTACATGGGCCTGGCCCAATAATAAGGTGACGCAGCACCTAAAATAGCCTCGGGACGAAATTTATGAAGTGGCATCTTGTATATTTCGTCCAAGGCTTCATGCACCCATTATGGTGGCTTCAAAGTCCTGAAATCATCACTTGTAACTCCGTTCTTGTTCCCCTTGCGCATGCCATCATCTCCATGCTTGTTCTTGCTCCAATGTTCATCCTTCTCCAAGCTAGGCCCTTCATTTGTAAGCAAAACAAATGTATCCAATTTAGGCAGCATCATATTCTCATGAACATTAAAATCATTAGCAAGAAACGAAAGTACCTGGTAATTTAGTTGGCGTGCACGAGCTCTAGTAATTGGTCCAGTATGTATAGCAGCAGGGGCTGTGGGTGTAACAATTGTATTGATGTCCTCATCACAAAGGCTCAGATTGGTTCGGATATGATGAACTAACCCTAAATTTTTTTTTGTGGCTTTTTCGTGGACTGTAGGTATGAAGAACAGACTCGATCTAAACTACGAAAAACTGTAAAATCTCACCGAGCAACCTGGAAATCTGATACCACTTGATAGAGGCAAAGGTGTCCCGTCTTTCGATGAGATGATGGATATCGCTTTGGTGGAAGTCGACTTTGACGATCCGACTACGAACGTGCGAGGACGTCGCGCCTTAGCAATCGCTAAACCAACTCCGAGAGGTTATTGACCACGCCGGAGCACGATCAACCTGACCACGAGGGTCTGTTTCCTGCGAGCAAACAAAGAACAAGCAAGAAACTAAGATTGCAATCTGGATATTGCGAATATAAGATGAAAGCTTTATTGATCAAGGTGGGGTTCTGTGACGCCTTTGTCTGGTCGTTGAACACAAACGAAGTACGCGAAGTTGCAGCTATGGTGAACTTTTAATCTAAACAAAACCCAAAGTCTAAACGGTGCCCTAAGGGCTGTATATATGGAGGAACAGAGGGGGAATTTCGTGGCCCCTGGTGGAGGGGTCCGAAATCAACCCTATCTCTTGTTTCCCTACACATACGAACTCTAAAAATAGCCTATACCTATGTATTTCGAAATTACATGGGCCTGGCCCAATAAAAAGGTGAGGCAGCACCTATAATAGCCTCGGGACGAAATTTATGAAGTGGCATCTTGTATATTTCGTCCAAGGCTTCATGCACCCATTATGGTGGCTTCAAAGTCCTGAAATCATCACTTGTAACTCCGTTCTTGTTCCGCTTGCGCATGGCATCATCTCCATGCTTGCTCTTGCTCCAATGTTCATCCTTCTCCAAGCTAGGCCCTTCATTTGTAAGCAAAACAAATGTATCCAATTTAGGCAGCATCATATTCTCATGAACATTAGAATCATTACCAAGAAACGAAAGTACCTGATAATTTAATTGGCGTGCGCGAGCTCTAGTAATTGGTCCCGTATATGTAGCAGTAGGGGCTGTGGGTGTAACAATGGTATTGATGTCCTCATCACGTACTGTTCGTGTGCATTTTAGTATCTCTACATATGCTGATTATGTTGATTGTGATGTGGTACCTATGCAAGCATGTTCCTTATTACTTGGTAGACCATGGCAATTTGATAAAAATTCTGTACACCATGGTAGAAACAATCACTATACTCTTGTTCATAAGGATAAAAATATTACTTTGCTTCCTATGACTCCTGATTCCATTTTGAAAGTTGATATTAATAGAGCTAATAAAGCAAAACAGGAGACGAATAAGAGTGAAAATCAGATTGTGGCAAAAGAATTTGAGCAACAAATGAAGCCTAATAATAAACCATCTAGTTTTGCTTCTGAAATTAAATTGAAAAGTGCATGTTTATTTGCCACCAGATCTGATATTGATGAGCTAGATTTCAGCAAATCTGTTTGCTATGCTTTTGTGTGCAAAGAGGCATTATTTTCATTCGAGGACGTGCCTTCCTCTTTGCCTCCTGCTGTCACTAACATTTTGCAGGAGTTCGCTGACGTCTTTCCACAAGACGTGCCACCGGGATTACCGCCTATTCGAGGGATTGAGCATCAGATTGACATAATTCCCGGTGCTTCACTACCAAACCGTGCACCATACCGTACCAATCCAGAGGAGACGAAGGAGATTATGCGTCAAGTACAAGAGCTTCTCGACAAAGGTTATATACGCGAATCCCTTAGTCCTTGTGCTGTTCCAATTATTCTAGTGCCGAAAAAGGATGGTACATCACGTATGTGTGTTGATTGTAGAGGCATTAATAATATTACTATTCGTTATCGTCATCCTATTCCTAGGCTAGATGATATGCTTGATGAATTGAGTGGCTCTACAATATTCTCCAAAGTTGATTTGCGTAGTGGATACCATCAAATTCGTATGAAATTGGGAGATGAATGGAAAACAGCATTCAAAACTAAGTTTGGATTATATGAGTGGTTAGTCGTGCCTTTTGGGTTAACTAATGCACCTAGTACATTCATGAGATTAATGAACGAAGTTTTACGTGCTTTCATTGGACGATTTGTGGTAGTTTACTTTGATGACATATTGATTTATAGCAGATCTTTGGAAGAACATTTGGAACATTTACGTGCTATTTTTTATTGCTCTACGTGATGCACGTTTGTTTGGTAACCTTGGGAAGTGCACCTTTTGCACCGACCGAGTATCTTTTCTTGGCTATGTTGTTACTCCACAGGGAATTGAAGTTGATAAAGCCAAGATTGAAGCTATTGAGAGTTGGCCGCAACCCAAAACGGTCACACAAGTGAGGAGTTTTCTTGGCCTCGCTGGATTCTATAGGCGTTTTGTGAGAGATTTCAGCACCATTGCTGCACCTCTCAATGAGCTTACAAAGAAAGATGTGCCTTTTCTTTGGGGTACCGCACAGGAAGAAGCCTTCTCGGTATTGAAAGATAAGTTGACACATGCTCCTTTACTCCAACTTCCTGATTTTAATAAGACTTTTGAGCTTGAATGTGATGCTAGTGGAATTGGATTAGGCGGTGTGTTATTACAAGATGGCAAACCTGTTGCATACTTTTCTGAAAAATTGAGTGGGCCTAGTATGAATTATTCTACTTATGATAAAGAATTATATGCTCTTGTTCGGACTTTAGAAACATGGCAAAATTATTTATGGCCCAAAGAATTTGTTATACATTCTGATCATGAATCTTTGAAACATATTAAAAGTCAAGCTAAACTAAATCGTAGACATGCTAAATGGGTTGAATTCATTGAGACTTTTCCTTATGTCATTAAACACAAGAAGGGAAAAGAAAATGTTATTGCTGATGCATTGTCTCGCCGTTATACTATGCTTTCACAACTTGACTTCAAAATATTTGGTTTGGAGACCATCAAAGATCAATATGTGCATGATGCTGATTTTAAAGATGTAATGCAGGATTGTAAAGAAGGAAGAATGTGGAACAAGTTCGTCGTTAACGATGGATTTGTGTTTCGTGCTAACAAGCTATGCATTCCAGCTAGCTCCGTTCGTCTTTTGTTGTTGCAGGAGGCGCATGGAGGAGGATTAATGGGACACTTTGGCGTGAAGAAGACGAAGGACGTACTTGCTACACATTTCTTTTGGCCAAAGATGAGACGGGATGTTGAGCATTTTATTGCTCGATGCACTACATGTCAAAAAGCTAAGTCACGACTCAATCCTCATGGTTTATATATGCCTTTGCCTGTACCTAGTGTTCCTTGGGAGGATATATCTATGGACTTTGTTTTAGGTTTACCTCGAACAAAGAAGGGGAGGGATAGCATATTTGTTGTCGTGGATAGATTCTCGAAAATGGCACACTTTATACCATGTCATAAAAGCGATGATGCTGTTAATGTTGCTGATTTGTTCTTTCGTGAAATTATTCGCTTGCATGGTGTGCCAAATACTATTGTTTCAGATCATGATACTAAATTTCTTAGCCACTTTTGGAGATGTTTATGGGCTAAGTTGGGGACTAAACTGCTTTTTAGTACTACTTGTCACCCCCAAACTGATGGACAAACTGAAGTAGTCAATAGAACGTTGTCTACTATGCTTAGGGCTGTTTTGAAGAATAATAAGAAAATGTGGGAGGAATGCTTGCCTCATATTGAATTTGCTTAAAATCGTTCATTGCATTCTACTACTAAGATGTGCCCTTTTGAAGTTGTGTATGGTTTCCTACCTCGTGCACCTATTGATTTGTTGCCTCTTCCATCTTCGGAGAAGGTTAATTTTGATGCTAAACAACGTGCTGAATTGATTTTAAAAATGCATGAGTTAACTAAGGAAAACATTGAGCGTATGAATGCTAAATATAAACTTGCTGGAGATAAGGGTAGAAAACATGTTGTGTTTGCAACTGGAGATCTTGTTTGGTTACATTTGCGTAAGGATAGATTTCCTGATTTGCGCAAATCAAAGCTAATGCCACGTGCTGATGGTGCCTTTAAGGTGTTAGAGAAAATAAATGATAATGCATATAAACTTGAGCTGCCTGTAGATTTTGGGGTTAGTCCCACTTTTAACATTGCAGATTTGAAGCCTTATTTGGGTGAGGAAGATGAGTTTCCGTCGAGGACGACTTCATTTCAAGAAGGGGAGGATGATGAGGACATCAATACCATTGTTACACCCACAGCCCCTACTGCTACATATACGGGACCAATTACTAGAGCTCGCGCACGCCAATTAAATTATCTGGTACTTTCGTTTCTTGGTAATGATTCTAATGTTCATGAGAATATGATGCTGCCTAAATTGGATACATTTGCTTTGCTTACAAATGAAGGGCCTAGCTTGGAGAAGGATGAACAGTGGAGCAAGAACAAGCATGGAGATGATGCCATGCGCAAGGGGAACAAGAACGGAGTTACAAGTGATGATTTCAGGACTTTGAAGCCACCATAATGGGTGCATGAAGCCTTGGACGAAATATACAAGATGCCACTTCATAAATTTCATCCCGAGGCTATTATAGGTGCTGCGTCACCTTTTTATTGGGCCAGGCCGATGTAATTTCGAAATACATAAGTATAGGCTATTTTTAGAGTCCGTATGTGTGGGGAAACAAGAGATAGGGTTGATTTCGGACCCCTCCACCAAGGGACACGAAATTCCCCCTCTCTTCCTCCATATATACAGCCCTTAGGGCACCTTTTAGACTTTGGGGTTTTGTTTAGATTAAAAGTTTGCCATAGCTGCAACTTCGCGTACTTCATTTGTGTTCAACGACCAGACAAAGGCGTCACAGAACCCCACCTTGATCAATAAAGCTTTCATCTTATATTCGCAATATCCAGATTGCAATCTTAGTTTCTTGCTTGTTCTTCGTTTGCTCGCAGGAAACAGACCCTCGTGGTCAGGTTGATCGTGCTCCGGCTTGGTCAATAACCTCTCGGAGTTGGTTTAGCGATTGCTAAGGCGCGACGTCCTCGCACGTTCGTAGTCGGATCGTCAAAGTCGACTTCCACCAAAGCGATATCCATCATCTCATCGAAAGACGGGACACCTTTGCCTCTATCACTATAAGTCACAGTCGATGCTATATAGGTCCATCGGATCTTACATCAAGATCCATGCAAAACTTTCTTTTTAGATTTTCATTTTTCTCTCTTAAATCTCAGTCCAGTGAGACATATAGCAACGCCGTAAAACAGGTGCTCAGGCGCCATTAATGGAGACGTTGGGAGAGAGGTGCACGGCGGGTAGCGGCTAAAGGGCTCGCCTCCCGATGAGCACGCGCAGGGGTCTAATCGCACGCCTCCCATACTCAAATAGCTACCCCGCACGACATCTCCTAGCCAATAAAAAAAGGGACGCGTGGCCGCACGTAATTGGTAAGTAGAACGCCCATGGTTTCAATAATACTTGTGTTTCCGATTTGTAACGTGACAGCACTTGTTCCAAAAATGACTTGGTTGCTTGTTAATGTGTGCGCCTTCGCAAATCAGACAGAAAAATTACCACAGCATGTTGGTGCCATGTCATGACACCATTCCAAGTTTCATGATTTTCAGGCATGTTTTGGAATTCCAGGAATTTAAAAACAAAGTTTCTCAATCTTTCCAGCCGAGCCACGATGCCCAGATGTTTGAATTTCACTCCCATCTCTTGCATGGGACCTAGATATTCACCCAAGGACACACATGTGATTTTTCAAACAACTTTGGTGCACTGGAGCCTGTGCTTGTAGTTCATATTTGAATTATGCACATTAAATGCGCAGAAACTCAATTAATGCATAAAAAAGGCCAAACGAACCCGGAATAATTCCAAAATTTAGCGCGGTACTTCTATTTGGTCTAATCTGCCTGTGTAAAAAAATTAAGGCGGGAGAAGGCAGTGTACGTAGTTTCGCACAAGAAGGTGACACGTTCCCTCTCGGAACCACGAGTCTTCTTGAGGGAAGCTCGGGTTTGCAAGAAGCTTACACCAAAGCTTGTCCCAATTCGGCCAAAAAAATTACCGCAGCATGTTGGTGCCATGTCATGACACCATGCCAAGTTTCATGATTTTCAGGCGTGTTTTGGAATTACAGGAATTAAAAAAACCAAGTTTCTCAATCTTTCCGGCCGAGCCACGACGCCTAGATATTTGAATTTCACTCTCATCTCTTGCATGGGACCTAGAAATTCACCCAAGGACACACATGTTATTTTTCAGACAACTTTGGTGCACTAGAGCCTGTGCTTGTAGTTCAAATTTGAATTTTGCACATTAAATGCATGGAAACTCAATTAATGCATAGAAAGGCCAAACGAACCCGGAATAATTCCAAAATTTAGCACGGTACTTCTATTTGGTCTAATCTGCTTGTGTAAAAAAATTAAAGCGGAAGAAGGTAGTGTATGTATGTCGTTTCGCACACGGAGGTGACACGTTCCCTCTCGGAACCACGAGCCTTCTTGAGGGAAGCTCCGGTTTGCAAGAAGCTTACACAAAACCTTGTCCCAATTCGGCCAAAAAATTACCGTAGCATATTGGTGCCATGTCATGACACCATGCCAAGTTTCCTGATTTTCAGCCGTGTTTTGGAATTACAGGAATTAAAAACCAAGTTTCTCAATCTTTCCGGCCGAGCCACGACGCCCAGATGTTTGAATTTCACTCCCATCTCTTCCATGAGACCTAGATATTCACCCAAGGACACACATGTGATTTTTCAAACAACTTTGGTGCACTGGAGCATGTGCTTGTAGTTCAAATTTGAATTATGCACATTAAATGCGCAGAAACTCAATTAATGCATAGAAAAGGCCAAACGAACACAGAATAATTTCAAAATTTAGCACGGTACTTCTATTTGGTCTAATCTTCCTATGTAAAAAAATTAAGGCGGGAGAAGGCAGTGTATGTATGTCATTTGGCACACGGAGGTGACACATTCCCTCTTGGAACCACGAGCCTTCTTGAGGGAAGCTCCAGTTTGCAAGAAGCTTACACCAAAGCTTGTCCCAATTTGGCCAAAAAATTACCGCAGCATGTTGGTGCAATGTCATGACACCATGGCAAGTTTCATGATTTTCACGCGTGTTTTGGAATTACAGGAATTAAAAAAAGCAAGTTTCTCAATCTTTTCGGCCAAGCCAGGATGCCCAGATGTTTGAATTTCACTCCCATCTCTTGCATGGGACCTAGAAATTCACCCAAGGACACAGATGTGATTCTTTAAACAACTTTGGTGCACTGGAGCATGTGCTTGTAGTTCAGATTTGAATTATGCACATTAAATGTGCAGAAACTCAATTAATGCATAAAAAAGGCCAAACGAACCCAGAATAATTCCAAAATTTAGCATGGTACTTCCATTTGGTCGAATCTGGCTGTGTATAAAAATTAAGGCGAGAGAAGTGATGTCTACTACACCACCTTGTTCTTGTACACGTTGTTGGGCCTCCAAGTGTAGAGGTTTGTAGGACAGTAGCAAATTTCCCTCAAGTGGATGACCTAAGGTGTATCAATCTGTGGGAGGCGTAGGATGAAGATGGTCTCTCTCAAGCAACCCTGCAACCAAATAACAAAGAGTCTCTTGTGTCCCCAACACACCCAATACAATGGTAAATTGTATAGGTGCACTAGTTCGGCAAAGAGATGGTGATACAAGTGCAATATGGATGATAGATAAAGGTTTTTGTAATCTGAAAATATAAAAACAGCAAGGTAACTAATGATAAAAGTGAGCACAAATGGTATTGTAATGCTAGGAAACAAGGCCTAGGGTTCATACTTTCACTAGTGCAAGTTCTCTCGACAATAATAACATAATTGGATCATATAACTATCCCTCAACATGCAACAAAGAGTCACTCCAAAGTCACTAATAGTGGAGAACAAACGAAGAGATTATTGTAGGGTACGATACCACCTCAAAGTTATTATTTCTGATCGATCTATTCAAGAGTCTGTAGTAAAATAACACGAAGTGATGAGGACATGACTACCTTGGATACGACCAAAAATATTGCATACATGCATATTTGTCAGGTGATTTCTAATGCAAACTATTCAATACTCTATTTATGTTATCCAGAACAAAAATACTTCACACACTTTTGTGTTTTGTCTAATTGCAGGTGTATGGGATATTTGTACAATCCACATATGAAGATAAGGGAAAAGGAGAAGTTTAGGTTGTGTTCAAAAAGTCCTCTCACGTCACTTTTGGGCCAAGAGAAGATAGAGTCCAAGTCTCTCACGTTCTGGATTCAGATTCGGACTCCACAGACATACCTGACGCAAAACGCCAACAACTTTTTCATACAGACTCCGAATTGGGTGATTCTTTTTTTCCTGGAAACTAGATTTCGTGCTCTTTCCAACCCAATTGGATTCACCTTCAAATTCGTCCGGAGCGTTGAGTTACGGACGAAACAATCTGACATTGCAGCAGAATCCGAGTCAAACTACAAGCCCAAAGGTGTTGCATCACCTCCACTTGGGCCCATGAGCCTTGTACGACCTAGGGTTAGTTTTAGGCTGCCTTGGGACGTCCTCCCACCTCCTTGGCCGCCACCCCTTGCTCCTATATAAGTAGATCCATCTAGTTGTTTTTTCCTTGGGATTTGTTTAGTTAAAAGTTAGCCATTGCAACTTCGTGTACTTCGTTTGTGTCCAACGACCAGACCAAGACCGCTTTTGGATCCCCACCATTATCAATACCTCATATATATTTGCAATATTCAGATTGCTTTATCATATTCTTGCTCGTTCTTCGATTGCTTGCAGGAATAGATGATAGAGGCAAAGGTGTCCCGTCTTTCGATGAGATGGTGGATTTCGCTTTGGTGGAAGTCGACTTTGACGATCCGACTACGAACGTGCGAGGACGTCGCGCCTTAGCAATCGCTAAACCAACTCCGAGAGGTTATTGACCACGCCGGAGCACGATCAACCTGACCACGAGGGTCTGTTTCCTGGGAGCAAACGAAGAACAAGCAAGAAACTAAGATTGCAATCTGGATATTGCGAATATAAGATGAAAGCTTTATTGATCAAGGTGGGGTTCTGTGACGCCTTTGTCTGGTCGTTGAACACAAACGAAGTACGCGAAGTTGCAGCTATGGCGAACTTTTAATCTAAACAAAACCCCAAAGTCTAAACGATGCCCTAAGGGCTGTATATATGGAGGAAGAGGGGGGAATTTCGTGGCCCTTGGTGGAGGAGTCCGAAATCAACCCTATCTCTTGTTTCCCCACACATACGGACTCTAAAAATAGCCTATACTTATGTATTTCGAAATTACATGGGCCTGGCCCAATAATAAGGTGACGCAGCACCTAAAATAGCCTCGGGACGAAATTTATGAAGTGGCATCTTGTATATTTCGTCCAAGGCCTCATGCACCCATTATGGTGGATTCAAAGTCCTGAAATCATCACTTGTAACTCCATTCTTGTTCCCCTTGCGCATGCCATCATCTCCATGCTTGTTCTTGCTCCAATGTAAATCCTTCTCCAAGCTAGGCCCTTCATTTGTAAGCAAAACAAATGTATCCAATTTAGGCAGCATCATATTCTCATGAACATTAGAATCATTACCAAGAAACGAAAGTACCTGGTAATTTAGTTGGCGTGCACGAGCTCTAGTAATTGGTCCAGTATGTATAGCAGCAGGGGCTGTGGGTGTAACAATTGTATTGATGTCCTCATCATCCTCCCCTTCTTGAAATGAAGTCGTCCTCGACGGAAGTTCATCTTCCTCACCCAAATAAGGCTTCAAATCTGCAATGTTAAAAGTGGGACTAACCCCAAAATCTGCAGGCAGCTCAAGTTTGTATGCATTATCATTTATTTTCTCTAACACCTTAAAGGGACCATCAGCACGTGGCATTAGCTTTGATTTGCGCAAATCAGGAAATCTATCCTTACGCAAATGTAACCAAACAAGATCTCCAGGTGCAAACACAACATGTTTTCTACCCTTATCTCCAGCAAGTTTATATTTAGCATTCATACGCTCAATGTTTTCCTTAGTTAACTCATGCATTTTTAAAATCAATTCAGCACGTTGTTTAGCATCAAAATTAACCTTCTCCGACGATGGAAGAGGCAACAAATCAATAGGTGCACGAGGTAGGAAACCATACACAACTTCAAAAGGGCACATCTTAGTAGTAGAATGCAATGAACGATTATAAGCAAATTCAATATGAGGCAAGCATTCCTCCCACATTTTCTTATTATTCTTCAAAACAGCCCTAAGCATAGTAGACAACGTTCTGTTGACTACTTCAGTTTGTCCATCAGTTTGGGGGTGACAAGTAGTACTAAAAAGCAGTTTAGTCCCCAACTTAGCCCATAAACATCTCCAAAAGTGGCTAAGAAATTTAGTATCACGATCTGAAACAATAGTATTTGGCACACCATGCAAGCGAATAATTTCACGAAAGAACAAATCAGCAACATTAACAGCATCATCGCTTTTATGACATGGTATAAAGTGTGCCATTTTCGAGAATCTATCCACGACAACAAATATGCTATCCCTCCCCTTCTAGTTGGCGTGCACGAGCTCTAGTAATTGGTCAAGTATGTATAGCAGCAGGGGCTGTGGGTGTAACAATTGTATTGATGTCCTCATCATTAATAGAGCTAATAAAGCAAAACAGGAGACGAATAAGAGTGAAAATCAGATTGTGGCAAAAGAATTTGAGCAACAAATGAAGCCTAATAATAATCCATCTAGTGTTGCTTCTGAAATTAAATTGAAAAGTGCATGTTTATTTGCCACCAAATCTGATATTGATGAGCTAGATTTCAGCAAATCTGTTTGCTATGCTTTTGTGTGCAAAGAGGCATTATTTTCATTCGAGGACGTGCCTTCCTCTTTGCCTCCTGCTGTCACTAACATTTTGCAGGAGTTCGCTGACGTCTTTCCACAATACGTGCCACCGGGATTACCGCCTATTCGAGGGATTGAGCATCAGATTGACTTAATTCCCGGTGCTTCACTGCCAAACCGTGCACCATACCGTACCAATCCAGAGGAGACGAAGGAGATTATGCGTCAAGTACAAGAGCTTCTCGACAAAGGTTATATACGTGAATCCCTTAGTCCTTGTGCTGTTCCTATTATTCTAGTGCCGAAAAAGGATGGTACATCACGTATGTGTGTTGATTGTAGAGGCATTAATAATATTACTATTTGTTATCGTCATCCTATTCCTAGGCTAGATGATATGCTTGATGAATTGAGTGGCTCTACAATATTCTCCAAAGTTGATTTGCGTAGTGGATACCATCAAATTCGTATGAAATTGGGAGATGAATGGAAAACAGCATTTAAAACTAAGTTTGGATTATATGAGTGGTTAGTCATGCCTTTTGGGTTAACTAATGCGCCTAGTACTTTCATGAGACTAATGAACGAAGTTTTACGTGCTTTCATTGGACGATTTGTGGTAGTCTATTTTGATGATATACTGATTTATAGCAGATCTTTGGAAGAACATTTGGAACATTTACGTGCTATTTTTATTGCTCTACGTGATGCACATTTGTTTGGTAACCTTGGGAAGTGCACCTTTTGCACCGACCGAGTATCTTTTCTTGGCTATGTTGTTACTCCACAGGGAATTGAAGTTGACAAAGCCAAGATTGAAGCTATTGAGAGTTGGCCGCGGCCCAAAACGGTCACACAAGTGAGGAGTTTTCTTGGCCTCGCTGGATTCTATAGGCGTTTTGTGAGAGATTTCAGCACCATTGCTGCACCTCTCAACGAGCTTACAAAGAAGGATGTGCCTTTTGTTTGGGGTACCGCACAGGAAGAAGCCTTCACGGTATTGAAAGATAAGTTGACACATGCTCCTTTACTCCAACTTCCTGATTTTAATAAGACTTTTGAGCTTGAATGTGATGCTAGTGGAATTGGATTAGGAGGTGTGTTATTACAAGATGGCAAACCTGTTGCATACTTTTCTGAAAAATTGAGTGGGCCTAGTCTGAATTATTCTACTTATGATAAAGAATTATATGCTCTTGTTCGGACTTTAGAAACACGGCAACATTATTTATGGCCCAAAGAATTTGTTATACATTCTGATCATGAATCTTTGAAACATATTAAAAGTCAAGCTAAACTGAATCGTAGACATGCTAAATGGGTTGAATTCATTGAGACTTTCCCTTATGTCATTAAACACAAGAAGGGAAAAGAAAATGTTATTGCTGATGCATTGTCTCGTCGCTATACTATATCTTTCACAACTTGACTTCAAAATATTTGGTTTGGAGACCATCAAAGATCATTATGTGCATGATGCTGATTTTAAAGATGTAATGCAGAATTGTAAAGAAGGAAGAATGTGGAACAAGTTTGTCGTTAACGATGGATTTGTGTTTCGTGCTAACAAGCTATGCATTCCAGCTAGCTCCGTTCGTCTTTTGTTGTTGCAGGAGGCGCATGGAGGAGGATTAATGGGACACTTTGGCGTGAAGAAGACGGAGGACGTACTTGCTACACATTTCTTTTGGCCAAAGATGAGACGGGATGTTGAGCGTTTTATTGCTCGATGCACTACATGTCAAAAAGCTAAGTCACGACTCAATCCTCATGGTTTATATATGCCTTTGCCTGTACCTAGTGTTCCTTGGGAGGATATATCTATGGACTTTGTTTTAGGTTTACCTCGAACAAAGAAGGGGAGTGATAGCATATTTGTTGTCGTGGATAGATTCTCGAAAATGGCACACTTTATACCATGTCATAAAAGCGATGATGCTGTTAATGTTGCTGATTTGTTCTTTCGTGAAATTATTCGCTTGCATGGTGTGCCAAATACTATTGTTTCAGATCGTGATACTAAATTTCTTAGCCACTTTTGGAGATGTTTATGGGCTAAGTTGGGGACTAAACTGCTTTTTAGTACTACTTGTCACCCCCAAACTGATGGACAAACTGAAGTAGTCAATAGAACATTGTCTACTATGCTTAGGGCTGTTTTGAAGAATAATAAGAAAATGTGGGAGGAATGCTTGCCTCATATTGAATTTGCTTATAATCGTTCATTGCATTCTACTACTAAGATGTGCCCTTTTGAAGTTGTGTATGGTTTTGATGAGGATATCAATACAATTGTTACACCCACAGCCCCTGCTGCTATACATACTGGACCAATTACTAGAGCTCGTGCACGCCAACTAAATTACCAGGTACTTTCGTTTCTTGGTAATGATTCTAATGTTCATGAGAATATGATGCTGCCTAAATTGGATACATTTGTTTTGCTTACAAATGAAGGGCCTAGCTTGGAGAAGGATGAACATTGGAGCAAGAACAAGCATGGAGATGATGGCATGCGCAAGGGGAACAAGAACGGAGTTACAAGTGATGATTTCAGGACTTTGAAGCCACCATAATGGGTGCATGAAGCCTTGGACGAAATATACAAGATGCCACTTCATAAATTTCGTCCCGAGGCTATTTTAGGTGCTGCGTCACCTTATTATTGGGCCAGGCCCATGTAATTTCAAAATACATAAGTATAGGCTATTTTTAGAGTCCGTATGTGTGGGGAAACAAGAGATAGGGTTGATTTCGGACTCCTCCACCAAGGGCCACGAAATTCCCCCCTCTTCCTCCATATATACAGCCCTTAGGGCATCGTTTAGACTTTGGGTTTTGTTTAGATTAAAAGTTCGCCATAGCTGCAACTTCGCGTACTTCGTTTGTGTTCAACGACCAGACAAAGGCGTCACAGAACCCCACCTTGATCAATAAAGCTTTCATCTTATATTCGCAATATCCAGATTGCAATCTTAGTTTCTTGCTTGTTCTTCGTTTGCTCGCAGGAAACAGACCCTCGTGGTCAGGTTGATCGTGCTCCGGTGTGGTCAATAACCTCTCGGAGTTGGTTTAGCGATTGCTAAGGCGCGACGTCCTCGCACGTTCGTAGTCGGATCGTCAAAGTCGACTTCCACCAAAGCGAAATCCACCATCTCATCGAAAGACGGGACACCTTTGCCTCTATCAATTAATATCATCTTTCAAAATGGAATCAGGAGTCATAGGAAGCAAAGTAATATTTTTATCCTTATGAACAAGAGTATAGTGATTGTTTCTACCATGGTGTACAGAATTTTTATCAAATTGCCATGGTCTACCAAGTAATAAGGAACATGCTTGCATAGGTACCACATCACAATCAACATAATCAGCATATGTAGAGATACTAAAATGCACATGAACAGTACGTGTTACCTTAACCTTGCCGCTGTTGTTGAACCATTGGATGTAGTAAGGATGTGGATGTGGTCTTGTGGTGAGAGAAAGCTTATCCACCATCTCCATGCTAGCCAAGTTGTTGCAGCTCCCTCCGTCTATGATGACGCGCACAGAACGTTCCTTCACAACTCCCTTGGTATGGAACAAATTGTGCCTCTGATTTTGCTCAGCTTGTGTGACCTGCACACTCAAAACACGTTGAGCAACTAAACATTCATACCTGTCAGCGTCTTCAGGAGCCATGTATTGCGTCTCATGATCAGAATCATCTCCACCATGTTCTTCACGTGTAATAAGAGCCAAAGTCTCCTCATCATAGTCACTAGCGGACTCATATCCACCATCCGCGGTAGCAATCATCACACGCGGAGATTTGCAGTCTCTCGCATAATGACCTCCTCCCTTACAACGACGACAAATAATATCACTTGTGTGCCCTGTTGATGCCATGGAAGAAGAAGAACGCTGTGCAGCCCCGCATGTGCGCTCTTGGCAGATAATGGTGGTTGTGCCTGTTTTCTTGTATCACGGCTGGAGGTGGCACCGGATGGAGGTGCTGGTGCAGTTGAAGTAGAAGATGCACGTGGTGTCCATGATGAAGGTCGGCCTGCAGAAAAGTTAGTTCGCCCCAATGCTTGTCGATCCTGCACTTCACGTTCAGCTTTACAAGCAAGATGGAATAAACGAGTGATATTAGTATACTCCTTATAGTCTAGAATGGTCTGAATCTCTCTATTTAATCCACCCAGAAAACGTGCAAGCATAGCTTCATTCTCCTCAACAATACCACATCTAATCATGCCAGTTTGTAATTCCTGATAATATTCTTCTACAGAATTTTTCCCTTGTCTTAAACGCTGCAATTTTTGAAGCAATTCACGTTGATAATATGGTGGAACCCAACGCGTACGCATAGCAGTTTTCAAAGCAGCCCAAGTAGTTGGAAAAGGATATAATCTACAATGTTCAGACCACCATACACATGCAAAACTAGTGAAAGCACAAACGGCAGCAGCAACTCGTCTCTCCTCAGGATATTGTAAACATGTAAATCGTTGTTCAGTTTCTAACTCCCAAGTAAGATATATATCAGGAACATATCTACCCTCAAATGGTGGAATATTCAATTTCGGTTTAGGAATATGGACATCATCTCGTACCTGAGGTGGTGGTGCAGGCCTACCATTACGAATATATACCTGAGGTCGACCTGCTGGTGGTGGTACAGGTGGCTGCACGTAGTGTTGATTTTGATCAACCTCATCCTCATAATCTCCCACATAATCATCCTCCTCCGCATCAGCAGCAGGAGCCACAGAAGTATCAACAGCAGCACCAACATTTTGGCCAAACGCAAGAGGAACACGGCTTGCTCGGCGGAGGTCTGCTTCGCGACGTGGAGGTAGTCGTTGTTGTTGTTGTTGGAGAGGTGCGTTAGCTGCAGCGGGTGGTGGTGGTGGAAGACGCGCAAGCAATTCATTAAACTTGTTGTCGAGCTTTGTTTCGAACGTCTTCTCAAAGCCAGTGATCTTCTCCATGGCCTCTTCAAAATTGTTCAACACATCTTGCACCTGTTCAGTCATCATTTGCTAAAACTTATCATGAAGCTCCTTGTTCGATAAATTCTCCCAGTCAATCTCGTCGGCTTGTGATCCTGGCATGGTTAGCAGCAATAGAAACACACAAGAATATGATCCTACAGACTACGAACAAGTGGTGGTGGTGGGTGTCACAAATCCGTCAAGCAAATCTCAAATTCTTACCAGTTCTTACCCAGCAGCAGGCGGTGATCGGCAACCGTTGTAGTCAAAAACTCTCAAAGCTTGGATAGAGCGATTACCAGGGAGAGTCAAACGCACGACGTAGATGTATGTGGAGCTGGGAAGGCTTATAATATGGTAGCAAAAAGGGTCAGCAATAATCAATTCAGAGATGCAAAGTTGAATAAACGCTCAACGACGGTACTGTGCTGGTCCTAGGCTAGACTGTGCTAGAGACGCGAGCCTAGAACACTAACAAAATCACGGCGCGGCACGTAAACAAGGGAAAAGCACACTCTGAATTTTTTTATTTTTTCGCTCTTTTTTTTGCGCTCTTTTTTTTGCGCTGCTTTTTTTTTTGCGAAAAATCACTATAATGGCGAGTGTCTCAAAACTCTTCCTAGCTCAAACTGACAGGATGGGCACGAAATTTTTTCGACCAATTTTTTTTTTCGACTGCCCGGACCCAAAAACTGGAAACGGGTCAAAAAAAACTTCCTATAATGGCACCTGTCTCAAAACACTCAGAAACACCTAAAAATAGGATAGCCAGAATTTTTTTCGAAAAATGCGTTTTCGAAAAATTTTGGGCCTAAACGGAGCGTGGCTACCCGACTCCGGCAAGGAAACACGAATCGGAATCTAGATGGATCCCGAAAACAAACCTAATAAGCAAAGAACTCGGATTGGTGGTGGATATATGGTGGTGGTATATGGCAGCGGTGGTGGTAGCGGTGGTATATGGATACGGATTCGGTGCGGTGGTGGTAGATGGCAGGGGCGATGATGATGGTGCGGCGGCGGCGTGACAACTTATGACCAGAACTCGAAACTCTAAAAGACTAGACTCTAAGACCAGCAACTAGACACGACGATGCAACCGCAAATTCAACAAAGCAAAACCCTAAAAAGATTATGCAAGGCTCAGATTGGTTCGGATATGATGAACTAACCCTAATTTTTTTTTGTGGCTTTTTCGTGGACTATAGGTATGAAGAACAGACTCGATCTAAACTACGAAAAACTATAAAATCTCACCGAGCAACCTGGAAATCTGATACCACTTGATAGAGGCAAAGGTGTCCCGTCTTTCGATGAGATGGTGGATTTCGCTTTGGTGGAAGTCGACTTTGACGATCCGACTACGAACGTGCGAGGACGTCGCGCCTTAGCAATCGCTAAACCAACTCCGAGAGGTTATTGACCACGCCGGAGCACGATCAACCTGACCACGAGGGTCTGTTTCCTGCGAGCAAACGAAGAACAAGCAAGAAACTAACATTGCAATCTGGATATTGCGAATATAAGATGAAAGCTTTATTGATCAAGGTGGGGTTCTGTGACGCCTTTGTCTGGTCGTTGAACACAAACGAAGTACGCGAAGTTGCAGCTATGGCGAACTTTTAATCTAAACAAATCCCCAAAGTCTAAACGATGCCCTAAGGGCTGTATATATGGAGGAAGAGGGGGGAATTTCGTGGCCCTTGGTGGAGGAGTCCGAAATCAACCCTATCTCTTGTTTCCCCACACATACGGACTCTAAAAATAGCCTATACTTATGTATTTCGAAATTACATGGGCCTGGCCCAATAATAAGGTGACGCAGCACCTAAAATAGCCTCGGGACGAAATTTATGAAGTGGCATCTTGTATATTTCGTCCAAGGCTTCATGCACCCATTATGGTGGCTTCAAAGTCCTGAAATCATCACTTGTAACTCCATTCTTGTTCCCCTTGCGCATGCCATCATCTCCATGCTTGTTCTTGCTCCAATGTTCATCCTTCTCCAAGCTAGGCCCTTCATTTGTAAGCAAAACAAATGTATCCAATTTAGGCAGCATCATATTCTCATGAACATTAGAATCATTACCAAGAAACGAAAGTACCTGGTAATTTAGTTGGCGTGCACGAGCTCTAGTAATTGGTCCAGTATGTATAGCAGCAGGGGCTGTGGGTGTAACAATTGTATTGATGTCCTCATCAATAGACCTTCGTGGTCAGGCTGACCGTGCTTCTGGCATCGTCAGTAACCTCAGGAGATTGGTTTAGCGATTGCTAAGGCGCAACGTCGTGCACGTTTGTAGTCGGATCGTCAAAGTCGTCTCCACCAAATCGATAGTTATCATCTCATCGAAAGATCGGGACACCCTCGCCTCTATCAAGTGGTATCAGTTTTCAGGTTGCTCGGTGAGAATTTCCAGTTTTCCTAGATTAGATTTTATTTCTTACCTATTGTCCAAGAAAAATCCACAAAAAAGAGGTAGATCTATTCATCCTTTGTCCAAGCCAGTCTGAGCCTTTCCAATTTTCTTTTCATTGCTTGCATAGTTGAATTATCGGTTGCATCGTCGTGTCGAGTTGCTGGTCTTAGTGTCTAGGTCGTTTAGAGTTTCGAGTTCTGTTCACATTAGTCACGTCGCCGCTGCATCGTTATCCCTTCCGCTGTCCACCACCCATCCATCAATTTCCTCCACGTGCTACCCACCGTTCATTGTCATAATCATAGTTGAGATCGTTCCCATCTTCGCTTGATCCAATCTACATCTTATCTAGTTTGTTTTGGAAAGAGGGAGAGAGAAAAAAAGATAGAGAAAAAAAACGAGAGAAAAAAAAGTAAAAAAAAGTCAGAGAAAAAAAAGAAAGGAAAAGAAAAAAAGTGTGAGAAAAAAAAAAGAGAGGAGAAAAAAAACCAAAATTCGGATCTATCTAGACTCAATCTCGTAGTTGAATTCGGATTGGAATCTGTTTTGTGCACTGTTCAGTAAAACAGGCATAACTTCCTCATATGAAGTCTGTTTTGGCTCCGCGAGTACTCAAATGAAAGCTAGCGACGAGCCGCATCTAAATAGTTGCAAAAGCTAGTTCAGTATTTGGCACCTCAACATCAGCTTCTAAATAGGTCTACTGCTATTGTGATCTTCACTTATATCTTACTGTCCAGAGCTACTTCATATCCTTTATTGATGCTAGTGGTGCTACGACATGACCTCATTAGTGTTCTAGGCTCGCGTCTCTAGTTTGGTCTAGCCTAGGACCAGCACAGTATCGTCATTGAGCGTTTATTCAACATTGCATCTCTGAATTGATTATTGTAATCTTTTGCTACCATATATAGCCAACCCAGCTCCACATATTTCTACACCGTGTATACGTACGTTCCCCTGGCAATCATTTTACACAATCTTCGGAGTTATTTGACACCGCTGGTTGCCTGTCACCACCTGCCGCATGGTAAGAACTTGTAAGATATTGATATTTGCTTTACTATGAGCACTTTACAACCACATCCTAGTAGTTCATAGGAACATTATTCTCGAATTTTGGTTCTTGTTTCTACTAATCATGACAGGTTCCAGAGATAGAAGTTCTTGGATGATGGACACATCTTCACCATCACGAGAGTTGGGACAACACACACAAGCATATGGTCAGGTTATCTCTTTACCATCATTTGAGGGTAGATTTAATCCTGCTATTTATCTAGCTTGGGAGCTTGAAGTAGAACAAGTTTTTAGTCACCATGTTTTTTCTGAACTTGAGAGAGTACGAGCTACCATTAGAGCATTTACTGGTTTTGCTTCTGTTTGGTGGAGTGTACATTGTAAGAAAAATATTGATAACCAACCCACAACTTGGAAAGTTTTGAAAGCTGTAATGAGACAACAATTTTTTCCTCCTTACTATCGTCGTGAATTGCGTCGCAAATTGGAGCAATTAAAACAAGGCAGTAACACTGTTCATGCTTACTACCAAGAGTTCAAATCTTATATGCATCATTGTGACATAGAAGAATCTGAGGATGATACAATGAATAGATTTTTTGGTGGTTTGAACCATGATATTCATGCAAGATTTCAGTATATCCCTCGTTGCATTACTGGTATGTATGTCCGTGCTTGTACCTTTGAGAGACAGATACAAGAGGATGCATTGGGTGGCTACAACAACTACTATTCCAGTTCATGCTCACCACCGCCGGTTGGTTACTCCACTATTGCACCTACTAGAGTAGCCCCACATCGGATTGTGAGCGCGATATCATCTCAAGAGTATGGTACATTGTCAACGTCCGTACCTACATCAGCTACATCTCTGCGAGGTAACAATAAAGGTATTGATGATATAACTTCACATGAGAATGAAGCATGCCTAGTTAACTTGAATGCATCATGTGTTGAGTTACCTGTTGATTTGAGCACACCACCTATTTTAGAGACTCTTGTTACTGTCATGAATGCGTCATGTGATCAAACAACTGAAATATCAACAATTTTGAGTGCACCCATTGAATTAACTGTTGATGCAAAAGAACCAATGTTTAATCATTTTGATATGACCTCTAATCTTGATGATGATTCTGTGTCCAATGACTTATTGCATGTTTGCTTATTTAAGCATGTTGTAGCATGTAAATTTGATGCAAGTAAGGTTTATTCATTGAAGTTAGGATGGTTTAATGATGAACATTGCCAATCTTTTGAAGTGAATAAGAGCTTCACTTATATGTGCAAACTGAGTTCCAATATTTTCATGCCTTCTACTTCTTATGATAATTTTTTGGCTTTAGATTTTATGAACAATGAAAGTTACTCATGTATACATGTGACATATGTGCAAAAATCAAGGGAAGTTAAAATGGATGACATATACATATACAACATGTACACCTTGTCTCTTTTGTTAGCCACATTTCAGATTAAGCAATGCCGAGGACGGCTTTGTTTTCAAAAAAGGGGAGAATGATGAGGACATGACTACCTTGGATACGACCAAAAATATTGCATACATGCATATTTTTCAGGTGATTTCTAATGCAAACTATTCAATACTCTATTTATGTTATCCAGAACAAAAATACTTCACACACTTTTGTGTTTTGTCTAATTGCAGGTGTATGGGATATTTGTACAATCCACATATGAAGATAAGGGAAAAGGAGAAGCTTAGGTTGTGTTCAAAAAGTCCTCTCACGTCACTTTTGGGCCAAGAGAAGATAGAGTCCAAGTCTCTCACGTTCTGGATTCAGATTCGGACTGCACAGACATACCTGACTCAAAACGCCAACAACTTTTTCATACGGACTCCGAATTGGGTGATTCTTTTTTTGTTGGAAACTAGATTTCGTGCTATTTCGAACCCAATTGGATTCACCTTCAAATTCGCCCGGAGCGTTGAGTTACGGACGAAACAATCTGACGTTGCAGCAGAATCCGAGTCAAACTACAAGCCCAAAGGTGTTGCATCACCTCCACTTGGGCCCATGAGCCTTGTACGACCTAGGGTTAGTTTTAGGCTGCCTTGGGACGTCCTCCCACCTCCTTGGCCGCCACCCCTTGCTCCTATATAAGTAGATCCATCTAGTAGCTTTTTCCTTGGGATTTGTTTAGTTAAAAGTTAGCCATTGCAACTTCGTGTACTTCGTTTGTGTCCAACGACCAGACCAAGACCGCTTCTGGATCCCCACCATTATCAATACCTCATATATATTTGCAATATTCAGATTGCTTTATCATATTCTTGCTCGTTCTTCGATTGCTTGCAGGAATAGACCTTCGTGGTCAGGCTGACCGTGCTTCCGGCATCGTCAGTAACCTCAGGAGATTGGTTTAGCGATTGCTAAGGCTGATGAGGACATCAATACAATTGTTACACCCACAACCCCTGCTGCTATACATACTGGACCAATTACTAGAGCTCGTGCACGCCAACTAAATTACTAGGTACTTTCGTTTCTTGGTAATGATTCTAATGTTCATGAGAATATGATGCTGCCTAAATTGGATACATTTGTTTTGCTTACAAATGAAGGGCCTAGCTTGGAGAAGGATGAACATTGGAGCAAGAACAAGCATGGAGATGATAGCATGCGCAAGGGAAACAAGAACGGAATTACAAGTGATGATTTCAGGACTTTGAAGCCACCATAATGGGTGCATGAAGCCTTGGACAAAATATACAAGATGCCACTTCATAAATTTCGTCCCGAGGCTATTTTAGGTGCTGCGTCACCTTATTATTGGGCCAGGCCCATGTAATTTCGAAATACATAAGTATAGGCTATTTTTAGAGTCCGTATGTGTGGGGAAACAAGAGATAGGGTTGATTTCGGACCCCTCCACCAAGGGCCACGAAATTCCCCCCCTCTTCCTCCATATATACAGCCCTTAGGGCATCGTTTAGACTTTGGGTTTTGTTTAGATTAAAAGTTTGCCATAGCTGCAACTTCGCGTACTTCGTTTGTGTTCAACGACAAGACAAAGGCGTCACAGAACCCCACCTTGATCAATAAAGCTTTCATCTTATATTCGCAATATCCAGATTGCAATCTTAGTTTCTTGCTTGTTCTTCGTTTGCTCGCAGGAAACAGACCCTCGTGGTCAGGTTGATCGTGCTCCGGCATGGTCAATAACCTCTCGGAGTTGGTTTAGCGATTGCTAAGGCGCGACGTCCTCGCACGTTCGTAGTCGGATCGTCAAAGTCGACTTCCACCAAAGCGATATCCATCATCTCATCGAAAGACGGGACACCTTTGCCCCTATCAAGTGGTATCAGATTTCCAGGTTGCTCGGTGAGATTTTTACAGTTTTTCGTAGTTTAGATCGAGTCTGTTCTTCATTCCTATAGTCCACGAAAAAGCCACAAAAAAAATTAGGGTTAGTTCATCATATCCGAACCAATCTGAGCCTTGCATAATCTTTTTAGGGTTTTGCTTTGTTGAATTTGCGGTTGCATCGTCGTGTCTAGTTGCTGGTCTTAGAGTCTAGTCTTTTAGAGTTTCGAGTTCTGGTCATAAGTTGTCACGCCGCCGCCGCACCATCATCTTCGCCCCTGCCATCTACCACCACCGCACCGAATCCGTATCCATATACCACCACCAATCCGTGTCCATATACCACCACCGATCCATATCCATATACTACCACCGCTACCACCACCGCTGCCATATACCACCACCATATATCCACCACCAATCCGAGTTCCTTGCTTATTAGGTTTGTTTTCGAGATCCATCTAGATTCCGATTCGTGTTTCCTTGCCGGAGTAGGTTTCATGTTTCCAATCCGGGTAGCCACGCTCCGTTTAGGCCCAAAATTTTTCGAAAACGCATTTTTCGAAAAAAATTCTGGCTATCCTATTTTTAGGTGTTTCTGAGTGTTTTGAGACAGGTGCCATTATAGGAAGTTTTTTTTTGACCCGTTTCCAGTTTTTGGGTCCGGGCAGTCGAAAAAAAAAAATTGGTCGAAAAATTTCGTGCCCATCCTGTCAGTTTG
>NW_021283357.1:62830-164896 GCF_002162155.2 Triticum dicoccoides
CATGTAATTTCGAAATACATAAGTATAGGCTATTTTTAGAGTCCGTATGTGTGGGGAAACAAGAGATAGGGTTGATTTCGGACCCCTCCACCAAGGGCCACGAAATTCCCCCCTCTTCCTCCATATATACAGCCCTTAGGGCATCGTTTAGACTTTGGGTTTTGTTTAGATTAAAAGTTCGCCATAGCTGCAACTTCGCGTACTTCGTTTGTGTTCAACGACCAGACAAAGGCGTCACAGAACCCCACCTTGATCAATAAAGCTTTCATCTTATATTCGCAATATCCAGATTGCAATCTTAGTTTCTTGCTTATTCTTCGTTTGCTCGCAGGAAACAGACCCTCGTGGTCAGGTTGATCGTGCTCCGGCGTGGTCAATAACCTCTCGGAGTTGGTTTAGCGATTGCTAAGGCGCGACGTCCTCGCACGTTCGTAGTCGGATCGTCAAAGTCGACTTCCACCAAAGCGAAATTCACCATCTCATCGAAAGACGGGACACCTTTGCCTCTATCAATAGGCTATTTTTAGAGTCCGTATGTGTGGGGAAACAAGAGATAGGGTTGATTTCGGACCCCTCCACCAAGGGCCACGAAATTCCCCCCTCTTCCTCCATATATACAGCCCTTAGGGCATCGTTTAGACTTTGGGTTTTGTTTAGATTAAAAGTTCGCCATAGCTGCAACTTCGCGTACTTCGTTTGTGTTCAACGACCAGACAAAGGCGTCACAGAACCCCACCTTGATCAATAAAGCTTTCATCTTATATTCGCAATATCCAGATTGCAATCTTAGTTTCTTGCTTGTTCTTCATTTGCTCGCAGGAAACAGACCCTCGTGGTCAGGTTGATCGTGCTCCGGCGTGGTCAATAACCTCTCGGAGTTGGTTTAGCGATTGCTAAGGCGCGACGTCCTCGCACGTTCGTAGTCGGATCGTCAAAGTCGACTTCCACCAAAGCGAAATCCACCATCTCATCGAAAGACGGGACACCTCCGCCTCTATCAAATTTCCTCCACGTGCTACCCATCGTTCATTGTCATAATCATAGTTGAGATCGTTCCCATCTTCGCTTGATCCAATCTACATCTTATCTAGTTTGTTTTGGAAAGAGGGAGAGAGAAAAAAAGATAGAGAAAAAAAACGAGAGAAAAAAAAGTAAAAAAAGTCAGAGAAAAAAAAGAAAGGAAAAGAAAAAAAGTGTGAGAAAAAAAAGAGAGGAGAAAAAAAAACAAGATTCGGATCTATCTAGACTCAATCTCGTAGTTGAATTCGGATTGGAATCTGTTTTGTGCACTGTTCAGTAAAACAGGCATAACTTCCTCATATGAAGTCTGTTTTGGCTCCGCGAGTACTCAAATGAAAGCTAGCGACGAGCCGCATCTAAATAGTTGCAAAAGCTAGTTCAGTATTTGGCACCTCAACATCAGCTTCTAAATAGGTCTACTGCTATTGTGATCTTCACTTATATCTTGCTGTCCAGAGCTACTTCATATCCTTTATTGATGCTAGTGGTGCTACGACGTGACCTCATTAGTGTTCTAGGCTCGCGTCTCTAGTTTGGTCTAGCCTAGGACCAGCACAGTATCGTCATTGAGCGTTTATTCAACATTGCATCTCTGAATTGATTATTGCTAATCTTTTGCTACCATATATAGCCAACCCAGCTCCACATATTTCTACACCGTGTATACGTACGTTCCCCTGGCAATCGTTTTACACAATCTTCGGAGTTATTTGACACCGCTGGTTGCCTGTCACCACCTGCCGCATGGTAAGAACTTGTAAGATATTGATATTTGCTTTACTGTGAGCACTTTACAACCACATCCTAGTAGTTCATAGGAACATTATTCTCGAATTTTGGTTCTTGTTTCTACTAATCATGACAGGTTCTAGAGATAGAAGTTCTTGGATGACGGACACATCTTCACCATCACGAGAGTTGGGACAACACACACAAGCATATGGTCAGGTTATCTCTTTACCATCATTTGAGGGTAGATTTAATCCTGCTATTTATCTAGCTTGGGAGCTTGAAGTAGAACAAGTTTTTAGTCACCATGTTTTTTCTAAACTTGAGAGAGTACGAGCTACCATTAGAGCATTTACTGGTTTTGCTTCTGTTTGGTGGAGTGTACATTGTAAGAAAAATATTGATAACCAACCCACAACTTGGAAAGTTTTGAAAGCTGTAATGAGACAACAATTTTTTTCTCCTTACTATCGTCGTGAATTGCGTCGCAAATTGGAGCAATTAAAACAAGGCAGTAACACTGTTCATGCTTACTACCAAGAGTTCAAATCTTATATGCATCATTGTGACATAGAAGAATCTGAGGATGATACAATGAATAGATTTTTTGGTGGTTTGAACCATGATATTCATGCAAGATTTCAGTATATCCCTCGTTGCATTACTGGTATGTATGTCCGTGCTTGTACCTTTGAGAGACAGATACAAGAGGATGCATTGGGTGGCTACAACAACTACTATTCCAGTTCATGCTCACCACCGCCGGTTGGTTACTCCACTATTGCACCTACTAGAGCAGCCCCACATCGGATTGTGAGCGCGATATCATCTCAAGAGTATGGTACATTGTCAACGTCCGTACCTACATCAGCTACATCTCTGCGAGGTAACAGTAAAGGTATTGATGATATAACTTCACATGAGAATGAAGCATGCCTAGTTAACTTGAATGCATCATGTGTTGAGTTACCTGTTGATTTGAGCACACCACCTATTTTAGAGAATCTTGTTACTGTCATGAATGCGTCATGTGATCAAACAACTGAAATATCAACAATTTTGAGTGCACCCATTGAATTAACTGTTGATGCAAAAGAACCAATGTTTAATCATTTTGATATGACCTCTAATCTTGATGATGATTCTGTGTCCAATGACTTATTGCATGTTTGCTTATTTAAGCATGTTGTAGCATGTAAATTTGATGCAAGTAAGGTTTATTCATTGAAGTTAGGATGGTTTAATGATGAACATTGCCAATCTTTTGAAGTGAATAAGAGCTTCACTTATATGTGCAAACTGAGTTCCAATATTTTCATGCCTTCTACTTCTTATGATAATTTTTTGGCTTTAGATTTTATGAACAATGAAAGTTACTCATGTATACATGTGACATATGTGCAAAAATCAAGGGAAGTTAAAATGGATGACATATACATATACAACATGTACACCTTGTCTCTTTTGTTAGCCACATTTCAGATTAAGCAATGCCGAGGACGGCTTTGTTTTCAAAAAAGGGGAGAATGATGAGGACATGACTACCTTGGATATGACCAAAAATATTGCATACATGCATATTTTTCAGGTGATTTCTAATGCAAACTATTCAATACTCTATTTATGTTATCTAGAACAAAAATACTTCACACATTTTTGTGTTTTGTCTAATTGCAGGTGTATGGGATATTTGTACAATCCACATATGAAGATAAGGGAAAAGGAGAAGCTTAGGTTGTGTTCAAAAAGTCCTCTCACGTCACTTTTGGGCCAAGAGAAGATAGAGTCCAAGTCTCTCACGTTCTGGATTCAGATTCGGACTGCACAGACATACCTGACTCAAAACGCCAACAACTTTTTCATACGGACTCCGAATTGGGTGATTCTTTTTTTTGTTGGAAACTAGATTTCGTGCTCTTTCCAACCCAATTGGATTCACCTTCAAATTCGTCCGGAGCATTGAGTTACGGACGAAACAATCTGACGTTGCAGCAGAATCCGAGTCAAACTACAAGCCCAAAGGTGTTGCATCACCTCCACTTGGGCCCATGAGCCTTGTACGACCTAGGGTTAGTTTTAGGCTGCCTTGGGACGTCCTCCCACCTCCTTGGCCGCCACCCCTTGCTCCTATATAAGTAGATCCATCTAGTAGCTTTTTCCTTGGGATTTGTTTAGTTAAAAGTTAGCCATTGCAACTTCGTGTACTTCGTTTGTGTCCAACGACCAGACCAAGACCGCTTCTGGATCCCCACCATTATCAATACCTCATATATATTTGCAATATTCAGATTGCTTTATCATATTCTTGCTCGTTCTTCGATTGCTTGCAGGAATAGACCTTCGTGGTCAGGCTGACCGTGCTTCCGGCATCGTCAGTAACCTCAGGAGATTGGTTTAGCGATTGCTAAGGCGCAACGTCGTGCACGTTTGTAGTCGGATCGTCAAAGTCGTCTCCACCAAATCAATAGTTATCATCTCATCGAAAGATCGGGACACCCTCGCCTCTATCACGAAGCTATTCTTTCCGTTCAATCTATCCTAGAGTTCGTACTAGAATAACACCTTAAGACACAAATGAACCGAAACCCTAATGCCACCTAGATACTCCAATGTCACCTCAAGTATCCGTGGGTATGATTATACGATATGCATCACACAATCTCATATTCATCTATTCAACCAGGACAAATAAGTTCAAAGAGTGCCCCAAAGTATCTACCGGAGAGTCAAGACGAAAACATGTGCCAACCCCTATGCATAAGTTCACGAGGTCACGGAACTCGCAAGTTGAACACCAAAACATACATCAAGTGGATCACAAGATATCCCGTTGTGACCACAGATAAGCACGTACAAGACATACATCAAGTGTTCTCAAATCCTTAAAGACTCAATCCGATAAGATAATTTCAAAGGCAAAACACAATTCATCGCAAGAGAGTAGAGGGGGAGAAACATCATAAGATCCAACTATAATAGCAAAGCTCGCGATACATCAAGATCGCGCCAAATCAAGAACACGAGAGAGAGAGAGATCAAACACATAGCTACTAATACATACCCTCAGCCCTGAGGGTGAACTACTCCCTCCTCGTCATGGAGAGCGTCAGTATGATGAAGATGGCCACCGGAGAGGGATTCCCCCCTCCGGCAGGGTGCCGGAACGGGTCTAGATTGGTTTTCGGTGGCTACAGAGGCTTGCAGTGGCGGAACACCCTATCTAGGTTATGTTCTGGGGGTTTCTGTATATATAAGAGGTTTTGGCATCGAGAACAAGTCAGGGGGGGTCTCCGGGTTGTCCACGAGGTAGGGAGGCACGCCCCCTACCCTCGTGGGCAGCCCAGGAATCTTCTGGCCCAACTCTTTTACTCCATGGCCTTCTTCTGGTCCAAAAATAAGTTCCGTGAAGTTTCAGGTCAATTGGACTCCGTTTGGTTTTCCCTTTCTGTGATACTCAAACACAAGGAAAAAACAAAAACTGGCACTGGGCTCTAGGTTAATAGGTTAGTCCCGAAAATCATATAAAATAGCATATAAATGCATATAAAACATCCAAGGTTGATAATATAATAGCATGGAACAATCAAAAATTATCGATACGTTTGAGACGTATTAAGCATCCCCAAGCTTAATTCCTGCTCGTCCTCGAGTAGGTAAATGATAAAAACAGAATTTTTGATGTGGAATGCTACCTAACATATTTATCTATGTAATCGTCTTTATTGTGGCAAGAATATTCAGATCCATAAGATTCAAGACAAAAGTTTAATATTGACATAAAAACAATAATACTTCAAGCATACTAACTAAGCAATTATGTCTTCTCAAAATAACATGGCCAAAGAAAGCTTATCCCTACAAAATCATATAGTTTGGCTATGCTTCATTTTTGTCACGCAAAAAAATGCTATCATAATGCACAACCCCGATGACAAGCCAAGCAATTGTTTCATACTTTAGTAATCTAAAACTTTTTTCAACTTTCACGCAATACATGAGCGTGAGCCATGGACATGGCACTATGGGTGGAATAGAATATAATGATGGGGGTTGTGTGGAGAAGACAAAAAAGGAGAAAGTCTCACATTTACACGGCTAATCGACGGGCTAGGGAGATGCCCATCAATTGATGTCAATGCAAGGAGTAGGGATTGCCATGCAACGGATGCACTAGAGCTATAAATGTATGAAAGCTCAACATAAGAAACTAAGTGGGTGTGCATCCAACTTGCTTGCTCACGAAGACCTAGGGCATTTGAGGAAGCCCATTGCTGGAATATACAAGCCAAGTTCTATAATGAAAAATTCCCACTAGTATATGAAAGTGACAATATAAGAGACTCTCTATCATGAAGATCATGGTGCTACTTTGAAGCACAAGTGTGGAAAAAGGATAGTAGCATTGTCTCTTTTATTTATTTTATTTCCCTTTTCCCCTTTTTTGGGCCTTTCTTTTTTATTTGGCCTTTCTCTTTTTTTATTTGGGACAATGCTCTATTAATGATGATCATCACACTTCTATTTATTTACAACTCAATGATTACAACTCGATACTAGAACAAAGTATGTCTCTATATGAATGCCTCCGGCGGTGTACCGGGATAGGCAATCAATCAAGAGTGACATGTATGAAATTATGCATGGTGGCTTTGCCACAAATACGATGTCAACTACATGATCATGCAAGGCAATATGACAATGATGAAGCGTGATGAGGACATGACTACCTTGGATATGACCAAAAATATTGCATATATGCATATTTGTCAGGTGATTTCTAGTGCAAACTATTCAATAATCTATTTATGTTATCCAGAACAAAAATACTTCACACACTTTTGTGTTTTGTCTAATTGCAGGTGTATGGGACATTTGTACAATCCACATATGAAGATAAGGAAGAAAGAGATGTTTATTTGCTGTCCAAAAAGTTCTTTCACGTCACTTTTGGCCCAAGAGAAGATAGAGTCCAAGTCTCTCACGTTCTGGATTCAGATTCGGACTGCACAGACATACCTGACTCAAAACACACACAAGTTTTTCATACGGACTCCGAATTGGGTGATTCTTTTTTTGTTGGAAACTAGATTTCGTGCACCTTCCAACCCAATTGGAATCACCTTCAAATTCGTCCGGGGCGTTGAGTTGTGTACGAAACAATCTGATGCTGCAGCAGAATCCGAGTCAAACTACAAGTCCAAAGGTGTTACATCACCTCCACTTGGGCCCATGAGCCTTGTACGACCTAGGGTTAGTTTTAGGCTGCCTTGGGACGTCCTCCCACCTCCTTGGCCGCCACCCCTTGCTCCTATATAAGTAGATCCATCTAGTAGCTTTTTCCTTGGGTTTTGTTTAGATTAAAAGTTCGCCATAGCTGCAACTTCGCGTACTTCGTTTGTGTTCAACGACCAGACAAAGGCGTCACAGAACCCCACCTTGATCAATAAAGCTTTCATCTTATATTCGCAATATCCAGATTGCAATCTCAGTTTCTTGCTTGTTCTTCGTTTGCTCGCAGGAAACAGACCCTCGTGGTCAGGTTGATCGTGCTCCGGCGTGGTCAATAACCTCTCGGAGTTGGTTTAGCGATTGCTAAGGCGCGACGTCCTCGCACGTTCGTAGTCGGATCGTCAAAGTCGACTTCCGCCAAAGCGAAATCCACCATCTCATCGAAAGACGGGACACCTTTGCCTCTATCAGATGGTGCATTCAAATTGACAAGGCATTCATCATTCTCATGTAGAGATGGAAGATCAGTACCTTTGTCATTACCTCTTATGATCAACTCAGATGATGTAGCCACTCTCGGGGGCGATGTGTCACATGGTGGAGGTGATGTAGTCCTGACAACAACGGATGTGGTTGTCATAGTATGCCTAGTAGTTGAAGGAACAATCATATCAACTCTTGGAATGTGCACCGTGCGCTTGTTCTCCTCGTGGCCAACACGTCGTTTTATTTCCTGTTCAGCTTTGCAAGCAAGATGAAACAAATGGTCCATAGGATAACACTCTTCATGAATTAGTATCTCTTGAATATCACGGTTTAATCCTCCCCAAAATCTATCCATAAAATCATCTTCACTTTCTTCTAAAGAGGAATGCAACAAGGTAGTTTGTAAATCATCATAATATTTTGTTACAGTTTCACTACCTTGTTTTAAGTGTTGCAACTTCTCAATCATGTCACGAGTATAATAAGCAGGGACGAAAGTATGTCGCATGGCAAGTTTCAAATCATCCCAAGTAGTAGGTATATAATCAGGGTGTAACCGACAATATTCACTCCACCAAACCAAAGCATAACCAGTGAAAGAACCAACCGCAACCTTAACCTTTTTATGTTCATCGAAATTATGGGAAGCAAATATATTTTTTATGTCGAACTCCCATTCAATATATAAAGCAGGTTTAAAACGGCCATTAAATGGTGGTATAGATACATTAACCTGATCATGTGCATTTGGATGTTTGTGCACCTCTCGTGACGGTTGTGGTATTTGCAAAGGTGGTGGCACGTCTCCCGCGATCGACAAAGCCCATGAATTGACTCTGGATCCTATCATGATTAGTAGAACAAGAAACAAAACCCAAAAATAATGTTCCTATAACTACTAGGATGTGGTGGTAAAACGCTCACTGTAAAGCAAATATCAATGTCTTACAAGTTCTTACCATGCAGCAGGCGGTGATCGGCAACCAGCGGTGTCAAGTAACTCCGAATATTGAGTAAAGCGATTGCCAGGGGAGCGTACGTATACACGGTGTAGAAATATGTGGAGCTGGGTTGGCTATATATGGTAGCAAAAGATTAGCAATAATCAATTCAAAGATGCAATGTTGAATAAACGCTCAACGACGGTACTGTGCTGGTCCTAGGCTAGACCGGACTAGAGACGCGAGCCTAGAACACTAATGAGGTCACGTCGTAGCACAACTAGCATCAATGAAGGATACTAAGTAGCTCTGGACAGCAAGATATAAGTGAAGATCACAATGGCAGTAAAGATAATGAGGTGAAACAACAGCCAAGCAGGATATATCAACAACTTTGTCTCCAACTTTCCTCTGAAAAAGTTTGTGCCGATTTTTTTGTTTTTTTTTCTTCTTTTTTTTTCCTCACACTTTTTTTTTCTTTCTCTCCTTTTTTTCTCTCTGACTTTTTTTTTCTCCTTTTTTTCTCCTTTTTTTCTCTCTTTTTTTCTCCCTCTTTCCAAAACAAACTAGATAAGATGCAGATTGGATCAAGTGAAGATGTGAACGATCTCAACTATTATTATGACAATGAATGGTGGGTAGCACGTGGTGGAAATTGATGGATGGGTGGTGGACAGCGGAAGAGATAATGATGCAGCGGTGGCGTGACTAATGTGAACAGAACTCGAAACTCTAAACGAACTAGACACTAAGACCAGCAACTCGACACGACGATGCAACCGATAATTCAACTATGCAAGCAATGAAAAGAAAATTGCAAAGGCTCAGACTGGCTTGGACCAAGGATGAATAGATCTAACTCTTTTTTGTGGCTTTTTCTTGGACAATAGGTAAGAAAATAAATCTAATCTAGGAAAACTGGAAATTCTCACCGAGCAACCTGAAAACTGATACCACTTGATAGAGGTGGGGTGTCCCGATCTTTCGATGAGATGATAACTATCGATTTGGTGAAGATGACTTTGACGATCCGACTACAAACGTGCACGATGTTGCGCCTTAGCAATCGCTAAACCAACTTCGAGAGGTTATTGACCACGCCGGAGCACAATCAACCTGACCACGAAGGTCTATTCCTGCAAGCAATCGAAGAACAGGCAAGAATATGATAAAAGCAATCTGAATATTGCGAGTATATATGAAGTATTGATAGATAAAGGTGGGGATCCGTAAGCGGTCTTGGTCTGGTCGTTGGACACAAACGAAGTACACGAAGTTGCAATGGCTAACTTTTAACTAAACAAATCCCCAGGAAAAGCTACTAGATGGATCTACTTATATAGGAGCAAGGGGTGGCGGCCAAGGAGGTGGGAGGACGTCCCAAGGCAGCCTAAAACTAAATCTAGGTCGTACAAGGCCAATGGGCCCAAGTGGAGGTGATGTAACACCTTTGGACTTGTAGTTTGACTCGGATTCTGCTGCAGCATCAGATTGTTTCATCCACAACTCAACGCTCCTGACAAATTTGAAGGTGATTCCAATAGGGTTGGAAAGTGCACGAAATCTAGTTTCCAACAAAAAAAAATCACCCAATTCGGATTCCGTATGAAAAACTTGTGTGCGTTTTGAGTCAGGTATGTCTGTGCAGTCCGAATTTGAATCCAGAACGTGAGAGACTTGGACTCTATCTTCTCTTGGGCCAAAAGTGACGTGAGAGAACTTTTTGGACAGCAAATAAACATCTCTTTCTTCCTTATCTTCATATGTGGATTGTACAAATGTCCCGTACACCTGCAATTAGACAAAACACAAAAGTGTGTGAAGTATTTTTGTTCTGGATAACATAAATAGATTATTGAATAGTTTGCACTAGAAATCACCTGACAAATATGCATATATGCAATATTTTTGGTCATATCCAAGGTAGTCATGTCCTCATCAAAGAACAAGCATGGAGATGATGGCATGCGCAAGGGGAACAAGAACGGAGTTACAAGTGATGATTTCAGGACTTTGAAGCCACCATAATGGGTGCATGAAGCCTTGGACAAAATATACAAGATGCCACTTCATAAATTTCGTCCCGAGGCTATTTTAGGTGCTGCGTCACCTTATTATTGGGCCAGGCCCATGTAATTTCGAAATACATAAGTATAGGCTATTTTTAGAGTCCGTATGTGTGGGGAAACAAGAGATAGGGTTGATTTCGGACCCCTCCACCAAGGGCCACGAAATTCCCCCTCTTCCTCCATATATACAGCCCTTAGGGCATCGTTTAGACTTTGGGATTTGTTTAGTTAAAAGTTAGCCATTGCAACTTCGTGTACTTCGTTTGTGTCCAACGACCAGACCAAGACCGCTTCCGGATCCCCACCATTATCAATACCTCATATATATTTGCAATATTCAGATTGCTTTATCATATTCTTGCTCGTTCTTCGATTGCTTGCAGGAATAGACCTTCGTGGTCAGGCTGACCGTGCTTCCGGCATCGTCAGTAACCTCAGGAGATTGGTTTAGCGATTGCTAAGGCGCAACGTCGTGCACGTTTGTAGTCGGATCGTCAAAGTCGTCTTCACCAAATCGATAGTTATCATCTCATCGAAAGATCGGGACACCCTCGCCTCTATCAAGTGGTATCAGTTTTCAGGTTGCTCGGTGAGAATTTCCAGTTTTCCTAGATTAGATTTATTTTCTTACCTATTGTCCAAGAAAAAGCCACAAAAAAGAGTTAGATCTATTCATCCTTGGTCCAAGCCAGTCTGAGCCTTTGCAATTTTCTTTTCATTGCTTGCATAGTTGAATTATCGGTTGCATCGTCGTGTCGAGTTGCTGGTCTTAGTGTCTAGTTCGTTTAGAGTTTCGAGTTCTGTTCACATTAGTCACGCCACCGCTGCATCATTATCTCTTCCGCTGTCCACCACCCATCCATCAATTTCCACCACGTGCTACCCACCATTCATTGTCATAATAATAGTTGAGATCGTTCACATCTTCACTTGATCCAATCTGCATCTTATCTAGTTTGTTTTGGAAAGAGGGAGAAAAAAAGAGAGAAAAAAAGGAGAAAAAAAGGAGAAAAAAAAAGTCAGAGAGAAAAAAAGGAGAGAAAGAAAAAAAAAGTGTGAGGAAAAAAAAAGAAGAAAAAAAAACAAAAAAATCGGCACAAACTTTTTCAGAGGAAAGTTGGAGACAAAGTTGTTGATATATCCTGCTTGGCTGTTGTTTCACCTCATTATCTTTACTGCCATTGTGATCTTCACTTATATCTTGCTGTCCAGAGCTACTTAGTATCCTTCATTGATGCTAGTTGTGCTACGACGTGACCTCATTAGTGTTCTAGGCTCGCGTCTCTAGTCCGGTCTAGCCTAGGACCAGCACAGTACCGTCGTTGAGCGTTTATTCAACATTGCATCTTTGAATTGATTATTGCTAATCTTTTGCTACCATATATAGCCAACCCAGCTCCACATATTTCTACACCGTGTATACGTACGCTCCCCTGGCAATCGCTTTACTCAATATTCGGAGTTACTTGACACCGCTGGTTGCCGATCACCGCCTGCTGCATGGTAAGAACTTGTAAGACATTGATATTTGCTTTACTGTGAGCGTTTTACCATCACATCCTAGTAGTTATAGGAACATTATTTTTGGGTTTTGTTTCTTGTTCTACTAATCATGACAGGATCCAGAGTCAATTCATGGGCTTTGTCGATCGCGGGAGACGTGCCACCACCTTTGCAAATACCACAACCGTCACGAGAGGTGCACAAACATCCAAATGCACATGATCAGGTTAATGTATCTATACCACCATTTAATGGCCGTTTTAAACCTGCTTTATATATTGAATGGGAGTTCGACATAAAAAATATAGTTGCTTCCCATAATTTCGATGAACATAAAAAGGTTAAGGTTGCGGTTGGTTCTTTCACTGGTTATGCTTTGGTTTGGTGGAGTGAATATTGTCGGTTACACCCTAATTATATACCTACTACTTGGGATGATTTGAAACTTGCCATGCGACATACTTTCGTCCCTGCTTATTATACTCGTGACATGATTAAGAAGTTGCAACACTTAAAACAAGGTAGTGAAACTGTAACAAAATATTATGATGATTTACAAACTACCTTGTTGCATTCCTCTTTAGAAGAAAGTGAAGATGATTTTATGGATAGATTTTGGGGAGGATTAAACCGTGATATTCAAGAGATACTAATTCATGAAGAGTGTTATCCTATGGACCATTTGTTTCATCTTGCTTGCAAAGCTGAACAGGAAATAAAACGACGTGTTGGCCACGAGGAGAACAAGCGCATGGTGCACATTTCAAGAGTTGATATGATTGTTCCTTCAACTACTAGGCATACTATGACAACCACATCCGTTGTTGTCAGGACTACATCACCTCCACCATGTGACACATCGCCCTCGAGAGTGGCTACATCATCTGAGTTGATCATAAGAGGTAATGACAAATGTACTGATCTTCCATCTCTACATGAGAATGATGAATGCCTTGTCAATTTGAATGCACCATCTGATGAGCTACCCACTACTTTGATCACACCACCTATTTTAGAGGACTACGTTGATAATTTGACTTTGCCATGTGATCAAACAACTGAAATACCAACAATTTTGAGTGCACCCATTGAATTAACTATTGATGCAAAAGAACCAATGTTTAATCATTTTGATATGACCTCTAATCTTGGTGATGATTCTATGTTGAATGACTTATTGCATGTTTGCTTATTTAAGCATGTTGTAGCATGTAAATTTGATGCAAGTAAGGTTTATTCACCAATGTTGGGATGGTTTAATGATGAACATTGTCAATCTTTTGAAATGAATAAGAGCTTCACTTATATGTGCAAACTGAGTTGCAATATTTTCATGCCTTCTACTTCTTGTGCTAATTTTTTGGCTTTAGATTTTATGAACTATGCAAGTTACTCATCTATTCATGTGTCATATATGCAAAAATCAAGGGAAGTAAAAATGGATGACATATACATATACAACATGTACACCTTGTCTCTTTTGTTACCCACATTTCAAATTAAGCAACGCCGAGGACGGCTTTATTTTCAAGAAGGGGAGGATGATGAGGACATGACTACCTTGGATATGACCAAAAATATTGCATATATGCATATTTGTCAGGTGATTTCTAGTGCAAACTATTCAATAATCTATTTATGTTATCCAGAACAAAAATACTTCACACACTTTTGTGTTTTGTCTAATTGCAGGTGTATGGGACATTTGTACAATCCACATATGAAGATAAGGAAGAAAAAGATGTTTATTTGCTGTCCAAAAAGTTCTTTCACGTCACTTTTGGCCCAAGAGAAGATAGAGTCCAAGTCTCTCACGTTCTGGATTCAGATTCGGACTGCACAGACATACCTGACTCAAAACACACACAAGTTTTTCATACGGACTCCGAATTGGGTGATTCTTTTTTTGTTGGAAACTAGATTTCGTGCACCTTCCAACCCAATTGGAATCACCTTCAAATTCGTCCGGGGCGTTGAGTTGTGTACGAAACAATCTGATGCTGCAGCAGAATCCGAGTCAAACTACAAGTCCAAAGGTGTTACATCACCTCCACTTGGGCCCATGAGCCTTGTACGACCTAGGGTTAGTTTTAGGCTGCCTTGGGACGTCCTCCCACCTCCTTGGCCGCCACCCCTTGCTCCTATATAAGTAGATCCATCTAGTAGCTTTTTCCTTGGGTTTTGTTTAGATTAAAAGTTCGCCATAGCTGCAACTTCGCGTACTTCGTTTGTGTTCAACGACCAGACAAAGGCGTCACAGAACCCCACCTTGATCAATAAAGCTTTCATCTTATATTCGCAATATCCAGATTGCAATCTCAGTTTCTTGCTTGTTCTTCGTTTGCTCGCAGGAAACAGACCCTCGTGGTCAGGTTGATCGTGCTCCGACGTGGTCAATAACCTCTCGGAGTTGGTTTAGCGATTGCTAAGGCGCGACGTCCTCGCACGTTCGTAGTCGGATCGTCAAAGTCGACTTCCACCAAAGCGAAATCCACCATCTCATCGAAAGACGGGACACCTTTGCCTCTATCACAATGTTTAATCATTTTGATATGACCTCTAATCTTGGTGATGATTCTGTGTTGAATGACTTATTGCATGTTTGCTTATTTAAGCATGTTGTAGCATGTAAATTTGATGCAAGTAAGGTTTATTCACCAATGTTGGGATGGTTTAATGATGAACATTGTCAATCTTTTGAAATGAATAAGAGCTTCACTTATATGTGCAAACTGAGTTGCAATATTTTCATGCCTTCTACTTCTTGTGCTAATTTTTTGGCTTTAGATTTTATGAACTATGCAAGTTACTCATCTATTCATGTGTCATATATGCAAAAATCAAGGGAAGTAAAAATGGATGACATATACATATACAACATGTACACCTTGTCTCTTTTGTTAGCCACATTTCAGATTAAGCAGCCGAGGACGGCTTTATTTTCAAGAAGGGGAGGATGATGAGGACATGACTACCTTGGATATGACCAAAAATATTGCATATATGCATATTTGTCAGGTGATTTCTAGTGCAAACTATTCAATAATCTATTTATGTTATCCAGAACAAAAATACTTCACAGACTTTTGTGTTTTGTCTAATTGCAGGTGTATGGGACATTTGTACAATCCACATATGAAGATAAGGAAGAAAGAGATGTTTATTTGCTGTCCAAAAAGTTCTCTCACGTCACTTTTGGCCCAAGAGAAGATAGAGTCCAAGTCTCTCACGTTCTGGATTCAGATTCGGACTGCACAGACATACCTGACTCAAAACGCACACAAGTTTTTCATACGGACTCCGAATTGGGTGATTCTTTTTTTGTTGGAAACTAGATTTCGTGCACTTTCCAACCCAATTGGAATCACCTTCAACTTCGTCCGGAGCGTTGAGTTGTGGACGAAACAATCTGATGCTGCAGCAGAATCCGAGTCAAACTACAAGTCCAAAGGTGTTACATCACCTCCACTTGGGCCCATGAGCCTTGTACGACCTAGGGTTAGTTTTAGGCTGCCTTGGGACGTCCTCCCACCTCCTTGGCCGCCACCCCTTGCTCCTATATAAGTAGATCCATCTAGTAGCTTTTTCCTTGGGATTTGTTTAGTTAAAAGTTAGCCATTGCAACTTCGTGTACTTCGTTTGTGTCCAACGACCAGACCAAGACCGCTTACGGATCCCCACCATTATCAATACTTCATATATATTCACAATATTCAGATTGCTTTATCATATTCTTGCTCGTTCTTCGATTGCTTGCAGGAATAGACCTTCGTGGTCAGGTTGATCGTGCTCCAGCTTGGTCAATAACCTCTCGGAGTTGGTTTAGCGATTGCTAAGGCGCAACGTCGTGCACGTTTGTAGTCGGATCGTCAAAGTCGTCTCCACCAAATCGATAGTTATCATCTCATCGAAAGATCGGGACCCCCGCCTCTATCAAAGCGTGTCATAATAAATGAAATGGTGGAAAGTTGCATGGAATTATATCTCGGAATGGCTATGGAAATGCCATAATAGGTAGGTATGGTGGCTGTTTTGAGGAAGATATAAGGAGGCTTATGTGCGATAGAGCGTATCATATCACGGGGTTTGGATGCACCGGCGAAGTTTGCACCAACTCTTGAGGTGAGAAAGGGCAATGCACGGTACCGAAGAGGCTAGCAATGATGGAAGCGTGAGAGTGCGTATAATCCATGGAATCAACATTAGTCATAAAGAACTCACATACTTATTGCAAAAATCTATAAGTCATTAAAAACCAAGCATTATGCGCATGGTCCTAGGGGGATAGATTGGTAGGAAAAGACCATCACTCGTCCCCGACCGCCACTCATAAGGAAGACAATCAAAGAAACACCTCATGCTTCAAATTTGTCACACAACAGTTACCATACGTGCATGCTACGGGACTTGCAAACCTCGACACAAGTATTTCTCAATTTCACAATTACTCAACTAGCACGACTCTTATATTACCATCTTCATATCTCAAAACAATTATCAAGTATCAATCTTCTCATAGTATTCAATACACTTATATGAAAGTTTTTATTATACCAATCGGGGATGCCTATCGTATTAGGACTAATTTCATAACCGAAGCAAATTACCATGATGTTCTAAAAGACTCTCAAAATAATATAAGTGAAGCATGAGAGTTCATCTATTTCTTCAAAATAAAACCACCGTCATGCTCTAAAAAGATATAGGTGAAGCACTAGAGCAAACGACAAACTACTCCGAAAGATATAAGTGAAGATCAATGAGCAGTCAAACAATTATGCAACTATGTGAAGACTCTCTAACATTTAAGAATTTCAGATCTTGGTATCTTATTCAAATAGCAAGCAAAGCAAAATAAAATAAAATGACGCTCCAAGCAAAACACATATCATGTGGTGAATAAAAATATAGCTCCAAGTAAAGTTACCGATAAACGAAGACGAAAGAGGGGACGCCATCCGGAGCATCCCCAAGCTTAGGCTCTTGGTTGTCCTTGAATATTACCTTGGGGTGCCTTGGGAATCCCCAAGATTAGGCTCTTTCCACTCCTTATTCCATAGTCCATCAAATCTTTACCCAAACTTGAAAACTTCACAACACAAAACGTAACAGAAAACTTGTAAGCTCCGTTAGTATAAGAAAACAAACCACCACTTAAGGTACTGTAATGAACCCATTATTTATTTATATTGGTGTAATATCTACTGTATTCCAACTTCCCTATGGTTCATACCCTCCGATACTACTCACAGATTCATCAAAATAAGCAAACAACACATAGAAAACAGAATCTGTCAAAAACAGAACAGTCTGTAGCAATCTGTATATTTCGAATACTTCTTTCACTCCAAAAATTCTGAACAAAATTGGTGGACCTGAGGAATTTGTCTATTAATCATCTGCAAAAGAATCAACCTAACCGCACTCTCCAGTAAAAAATGGCAGCTAATCTCGTGAGCGCAAAAGTTTCTGTTTTTTACAGCAAGATCGCAAAGACATCACCCAAGTCTTCCCAAAGGTTCTACTTGGCACAAACACTAATTAAAACATAAAAAACAGGTATATTATTTAATTATTACTAAATAGGAACAAAAATCAAGGAACAAAAATAAAATTGGGTTGCCTCCCAACAAGCGCTATCGTTTAACGCCCCTAGCTAGGCACGATGATTTCAATGATGCTCGCATAAAAGATAAGAATTGAAACATAAAGAGAGCATCATGAAGAATATAACTAGCACATTTAAGCCTAACCCACTTCCTATGCATAGGGATTTTGTGAGCAAACAACTTGTGGGAAGAAGAATCAACTTGCATAGGAAGGTAAAACAAGGATAACTTCAAGATTTTCATCACATGGAGAGGAAACTTGATATTATTGCAATTCCTACAAGCATATGTTCCTCCCTCATAATAATTTTCAGTAGCATCATGAATGAATTCAACAATTTAACCATCACATAAAGCATTCTTTTCATGATCTACAAGCACAAAAAATTTACTACTATCCACATAAGCAAAATTCTTCTCATTTGGAATAGGGGGAGTATCATAAGAAACTCGAATACTATAAATTTTTCCACATTAAAAGAGTAATGTTCAGAAAAAAGGGTAATCATAATCATGACAAGTTTTATAAATATAATCATCTCTTATTTTTATAGCATAAGTATCATCACAATAATCATCATAAGTAGCAACTGTGTTCTCATCATAATCAATTGAAACTCTTCCAAGATAGTGTAATCATTACTAAATAAAGTCATGACCTCTCCAAATCCACTTTCATAATTGTCATAGTAAGATTCAACATCCTCCAAAATAGTGGGATCATTACTTCCTAAAGTTGACACTCTTCAAAACCCACTTTCATCAATATAACCATCATAAATAGGAGGTATGCTATCATCATAATAAATTTGCATATCAAAACTTGGGAGGTTAAATATATCATATTCATGAAACATAGCATCCCCAAGCTTGGGACAAACATTAATTGCAGCAAATAAATTCTCAAACATGTCATTCTTATCAAACATAGCATCCCCAAGCTTGGGCCTTTTCATATCCTAAGCATAATCACTCTCATCATTAATAGTATGGATAGCACCAATAGTATAGCAATTATCATCATCACAATGAGTAATAGGAGCAACATCATTTGGGAGGGATACCTTTTTACCTTTGCTTCTCCGTCTTTTCTTTTTCTTCTCCACATCATTTGTGGGTTTAATCCTCTTTTTGGAGCTCCTTATTAATGAGATTGGTTGAATAGAAGGTTCCTCCTCGTTACCTGATTCATCATAAGAAATAATAGGAGGATATTGGGAGGTCTCTTCCATTTCATTAGTATTCTCTTCATCTTCTATTTGTTTTCTAGACTTTATGTAATTGGAAATATAATATTCTCAATGCAATTCACCGCACAATACATATAAATTTCCTCTAGATCAAAATCAAGAATGTTATCAAGGGAAAATTCTAGAATATCCTTAGTTATACGTTTCATTTTCTCATAACCCAGAAGCAAACTAAGTTCCTTATGATGTGCAAGGGAAATCAAGTCATCACAATTTTTGGACACGATTCGATCATGAAATGTAAGACCCTAAAATTTTTAACCATGATTTGTTTATTAAAATTTTGCCAAGAAATTAAATTTTCATTTTTTGTGGAATTATCTTTTGATTTCAGAACCACTCTTTTCCTTGATATTGTGGAGTGTTCACCCCAAGTGAAGACCTTTCAAAAATATTGTTGGACTTGTTTACCCTCTCAAGAAAAACATTTCTTTTATCAGTGGATTTATTTGCATAATTATTTTCCCTGAGCTTTTTCCTGCTTATAGTCCACCCTACCAAACCCTTAAGTCCAGGAGATTGGACCCATTGGAGTATTTTTGGTCCATGCAATAATGCCCTTTTCATTATGTCTAGATTTGGTTTTCTCAAAAACTTGCACTAACAAGTTTTGTTCTTGACAAACTAACCTTGCCACCCTCTTTGTCATCTAAAGAGACTATGATCTGGAGTTTTTGGCCACCCCAAGAGATGCTTAGATGACCATAGCTTTCTGTCAAGCACCTTGTGTGCATGGCCAGATTTGACATGGTTTTTAGTTTGCACATTGGACCTACTTGCTTTGCCTAACCAGCATGTCCACTAAGCTCCTAGCTACCTCTAACCTAGATTTGTTAATCACCAGCCTCATCGAAGCCTCCAGGCATGCCTTGGCATTTTGCCGAGCACGTAGAGTGCGTGCTCTGGGCGCGCCCAGAGCACACGTTTTGCACGCGCGCGCAGCCGAGCCGCCACGTCGTGCCCCTGGCCTTTGCTCGCTCACAGGGCCGCGCCCCGGCCTCGCCCGCTAACCAGAACCCTCCAGGCCGCCCCTGGAGACCCACCGCGCCGCCGTCAGGTCGGCCATGGCAGCTAGCGGCCGGCCAATGCAGGCTCCTGCCATGGACGGCGCCGCCCGAGCCACTCTCGCTCGCCAGCTCACCCCTGAAGCAGTGCCCGCTCGTCTGCTAGCCTCTGCCGCCATCCCCAGCCTTGACACGTCGCGCTGCAAGCTACAGAATAGCGGTTCGCCGTTCCTATCCACTGCCGCCGTCGATCCTATCCACGGCCGGCGCGGAACCGACCTAGTCACGCTATAAAAAGGAGCCCCGAGCTCGTCCAGACCCCCAGGCAGCCTCAAGCCATCTCACTAGCGCCCCCATAGCCAGCCATCGACGGAGGGAGGCCGTCGTCCTCATCTCCGGCTAGTTCGGCCGCCGCCACGCTTCGGTTCAATTCATCGCAAGCAGGACCTCCCCCGTCCATCCAGTGCTCCCATCCTCTTCCCCTTGACCTTGCGGAGCCACCCCACCCCTCAGCTTCGACCGGGAACCACCGTAGCCCAAACCCCCAAATCCTCCCGAAGCCACCTCCGCCGCGGAGCTCGCCGCCGGCGACTCCCTCCACCCCTGCCAACCTAGCAACCACTGGGAGGACCGCCCGGGACTGGCGGATCCATCCCTGCCCTTGGAGCCCCATGAGAAGCCACCAGTCGCCGGCGTTGATCGCCGGAGCTCCGCCTCCTCTCGGACAGAGGAGGAAGAAAATGCGGGCGACTGGTCAAACCTGACCAGTGGGCCCAAGGGACCCACTGGCAGTGACCCAGCGACGGCCCGCGCTGTTTTTAAGTGAAAGCGTAAAACCCAGAGTACGTCTTCCCTGCCCCAAAAACGTATTTTCATTCGAACCATTTCCTTTTTCTGTTTTAATTAAAAACAGAGTTTTAACTGAACTTTGACTGGCTATAACTTTTTAAATATAAGTCCAATTGACCTGATTCTTTTTTTGTTGTTTCTCAAATTTTATCTAGTTTATTTTCATATTTATTTGAAAATTTTCCAAGCAACTTTTTTGTACGGTTTTTGAAACTATGTGTTAATTCGAAATTTTCTTAAATAGGATTTTTGGAGAGAGAAGGCAACTTTCAAAAAGTGCACCCCTACTTGCATACTCTTGAAGGCAAGCATTCTGAACCCTGGCATAATAATGTTGTGTGTTGTTTGATACGGTACAACACCATCTTCAAACGAAGTATTCATTTTTTTATGTGACGATATGATCATACTCATGAGTGCGCAAATGAAGATTTCTTGCGGTTAAAATTTGATATGCGTGTGATAGTAATCACCCTCTTATGCCTTTCATGCCCACCGGAAGGAACCCGGGAAAGCCTCTGTCTTGGGTAGACACGATCTTGTCCCTAGTTTTTCGTCGAGACGGTTATGTCCGGTAAGGCATGGTGGGGTACGATGAGCGGTGATTCTGTCTGATTGGTATGAAATATACTTCTTATGCTTTTCATGCAGGTAATGCTTTGACCTCCTGAGCCGACCATAGATCGAGTCTTGTTCCAGTAACTCCCATCCTTGTCTCGTACTACCACTTGTCCCTGCCATAGGTAGGGTACGGTTCAGTCAGTTGTCAACCCCTTCCTAGCACACACCGTGTGATGAGGACATCAATACAATTGTTACACCCACAGCCCCTGCTGCTATAAATACTGGACCAATTACTAGAGCTCGCGCACGCCAACTAAATTACCAGGTACTTTCGTTTCTTGGTAATGATTCTAATGTTCATGAGAATATGATGCTGCCTAAATTGGATACATTTGTTTTGCTTATAAATGAAGGGCCTAGCTTGGAGAAGGATGAACATTGGATTAAGAACAAGCATGGAGATGATGGCATGCGCAAGGGGAACAAGAACGGAGTTACAAGTGATGATTTCAGGACTTTGAAGCCACCATAATGGGTGCATGAAGCCTTGGACGAAATATACAAGATGCCACTTCCTAAATTTCGTCCCGAGGCTATTATAGGTGATGCGTCACCTTATTATTGGGCCAGGCCCATGTAATTTCGAAATACATAAGTATAGGCTATTTTTAGAGTCCGTATGTGTGGGGAAACAAGAGATAGGGTTGATTTCGGACCCCTCCACCAAGGGTCACGAAATTCCCCCCTCTTCCTCCATATATACAGCCCTTAGGGCATCGTTTAGACTTTGGGTTTTGTTTAGATTAAAAGTTTGCCATAGCTGCAACTTCGCGTACTTCGTTTGTGTTCAACGACCCGACAAAGGCGTCACAGAACCCCACCTTGATCAATAAAGCTTTCATCTTATATTCGCAATATCCAGATTGCAATCTCAGTTTCTTGCTTGTTCTTCGTTTGCTCGCAGGAAACAGACCCTCGTGGTCAGGTTGATCGTGCTCCGGCGTGGTCAATAACCTCTCGGAGTTGGTTTAGCGATTGCTAAGGCGCGACGTCCTCGCACGTTCATAGTCAGATCGTCAAAGTCCACTGCCACCAAAGCGATATCCATCATCTCATCGAAAGACGGGACACCTTTGCCTCTATCAAGTGGTATCAGATTTCCAGGTTGCTCGGTGAGATTTTATAGTTTTTCATAGTTTAGATCGAGTCTGTTCTTCATACCTACAGTCCACGAAAAAGCCACAAAAAAAATTAGGGTTAGTTCATCATATCCGAACCAATCTGAGCCTTTGCATAATCTTTTTAGGGTTTTGTTTTGTTGAATTTGCGGTTGCATCGTCGTGTCTAGTTGCTGGTCTTAGAGTCTAGTCTTTTAGAGTTTTGAGTTCTGGTCATAAGTTGTCACGCCGCCGCGGCACCATCATCATCGCCCCTACCATCTACCACCGCCGCTTATCCGCCACCGCTTCGAATCCGTATCCATATACCACCACCGCTGTCATATACCACCACCGCTGCCATCTACTACCATATATCCACCACCAATCCGAGTTCTTGTCATATTAGGTTTGTTTTCGAGATCCATCTAGATTCCGATTCGTGTTTCCTTGCCGGAGTAGGTTTCAGAAAAAAAAGAGTCTGGAAACCACCCTCCGTTTAGGCCCAAAATTTTTCGAAAACGCATTTTTCGAAAAAATTTCTGGCTATCCTATTTTTAGGTGTTTCTGAGTGTTTTGAGACAGGTGCCATTATAGGAAGTTTTTTTTGACCCGTTTCCAGTTTTTGGGTCCGGGCAGTCGAAAAAAAAAATTGGTTGAAAAAATTTCGTGCCCATCCTGTCAGTTTGACCTAGGAAGAGTTTTGAGACACTCGCCATTATAGTGATTTTTCGCAAAAAAAATAAAAAGCAGCGCGCAAAAAAGAAAGAGCGAAAAAAAAATCCAGTGTGTGCTTTTTCCCTTGTTTACGTGCCGCGCCGTGATTTTGTTGGTGTTCTAGGCTCGCGTCTCTAGCACAGTCTAGCCTAGGACCAGCACAGTACCGTCGTTGAGCGTTTATTCAACTTTGCATCTCTGAATTGATTATTGCTGACCCTCTTTGCTACCATATTATAAGCCTTCCCAGCTCTACATACATCTACGTCGTGCGTTTGACTCTCCCTGGTAATCGCTCTATCCAAGCTTTGAGAGTTTTTGACTACAACGGTTGCCGATCACCGCCTGCTGCTGGGTAAGAACTGGTAAGAATTTGAGATTTGCTTGACGGATTTGTGACACCCACCACCACCTCTTGTTAGTAGTCTGTAGGATCATATTCTTGTGTGTTTCTATTGCTGCTAACCATGCCAGGATCACAAGCCGACGAGACTGACTGGGAGAACATGACGAATAAGGATTTGCATGATAAATTTCAGCAAATGATGAGTGGACAGGTGCAAGATGTGCTAAACAGATTTGAAGAGGCCATGGAGAAGATAGATGGCATGGAGAAGACGTTCGAAACAAAGCTCGATAACAAGTTTAATGAATTGCTCGCGCGTCTTCCACCACCACCACCCGCTGCACCTAACGCACCTCTCCAACAACAACAACGACGACTACCTCCACGTCGCGAAACAGATCTCCGCCGAGCGAGCCGTGTTCCTCTTGCGTTTGGCCAAACTGTTGGTGCTGCTGTTGATACTTCTGTGGCTCCTGCTGCTGATGCGGAGGAGGATGATTATGTGGGAGATTACGAGGATGAGGTTGCTCAAAATCAGAACTACGTGCAACCACCTGCACCACAACCACCAGGTCGTCCACATGCAAATAATCACAATGGTAGGGCTTTCCCTCAGGTACGAGATCATGACCATCTTCCTAAACTGAAATTGAATATTCCACCTTTCGAGGGTAGATATGTTCCTGATATATATCTTACTTGGGAGTTAGAAACTGAACAACGATTTACAGGTTTACAATATCCCGAGGAGAGACAGGTTGCCGCTGCTGTTTGTGCTTTCACTAGTTTTGCATGCGTATGGTGGTCTGAACATTGTAGATTATATCCTATTCCAACTACTTGGGCTGCTTTGAAAACTGCTATGCGTACTCGTTGGGTTCCACCATATTATCAACGTGAATTGCTTCAGAAATTACAGCGCTTAAGACAAGGAAAAAATTCTGTAGAAGAATATTATCAGGAATTACAAACTGGCATGATTAGATGTGGTATTGTTGAGGAGAATAAAGCTATGCTTGCACGTTTTCTGGGTGGATTAAATAGAGAGATTCAGCCCATTCTAGACTATAAGGAGTATACTAATATCACTCGTTTATTCCATCTTGCTTGTAAAGCTGAACGTGAAGTGCAGGATCGACAAGCATTGGCGCGAACTAACTTTTCTGCAGGCCGACCTTCATCATGGACACCGCGTGCATCTTCTACTTCAACTGCACCAGCACCTCAATCAGGTGTCTCCTCCAGTCGTGATACAAGAAAACAGGCACAACCAAAATTATCTGCCAAGAGCGCACCTGCTAGGCCTGCACAGAGTTCTGCTTCTTCCATGGCATCAACAGGGCACACAAGTGATATTATTTGTCGTCGTTGTAAGGGAGGAGGTCATTATGCGAGAGAATGCAAATCTCCGCGTGTGATGATTGCTACCGCGGATGGTGGATATGAGTCCGCTAGTGACTATGATGAGGAGACTTTGGCTCTTATTACACGTGAAGAACATGGTGGAGATGATTCTGATCATGAGACGCAATACATGGCTCCTGAAGACGCTGACAGGTATGAATGTTTAGTTGCTCAACGTGTTTTGAGTGTGCAGGTCACACAAGCTGAGCAAAATCAGAGGCACAATTTGTTCCATACCAAGGGAGTTGTGAAAGAACGTTCTGTGCGCGTCATCATAGATGGAGGGAGCTGCAACAACTTGGCTAGCATGGAGATGGTGGAGAAGCTTTCTCTCACCACAAGACCACATCCACATCCTTACTACATCCAATGGTTCAACAACAGCGGCAAGGTTAAGGTAACATGTATTGTTCGTGTGCATTTTAGTATCTCTACATATGCTGATTATGTTGATTGTGATGTGGTACCTATGCAAGCATGTTCCTTATTACTTGGTAGACCATGGCAATTTGATAAAAATTATGTACACCATGGTAGAAACAATCACTATACTCTTGTTCATAAGGATAAAAATATTACTTTGCTTCCTATGACTCCTGATTCCATTTTGAAAGATGATATTAATAGAGCTAATAAAGCAAAACAGGAGACAAATAAGAGTGAAAATCAGATTGTGGCAAAAGAATTTGGGCAACAAATGAAGCCTAATAATAAACCATCTAGTGTTGCTTCTGAAATTAAATTGAAAAGTGCTTGTTTATTTGCCACTAAATCTGATATTGATGAGCTAGATTTCAGCAAATCTGTTTGCTATGCTTTTCTGTGCAAAGAGGCATTATTTTCATTCGAGGACGTGCCTTCCTCTTTGCCTCCTGCTGTCACTAACATTTTGGAGGAGTTCGCTGACGTCTTTCAACAAGACGTGCCACCGGGATTACCGCCTATTCGAGGGATTGAGCATCAGATTGACTTAATTCCCAGTGCTTCACTGCCAAACCGTGCACCATACCGTACCAATCCAGAGGAGACGAAGGAGATTATGCGTCAAGTACAAGAGCTTCTCGACAAAGGTTATATACGCGAATCCCTTAGTCCTTGTGCTGTTCCTATTATTCTAGTGCCGAAAAAGGATGGTACATCACGTATGTGTGTTGATTGTAGAGGCATTAATAATATTACTATTCGTTATCGTCATCCTATTCCTAGGCTAGATGATATGCTTGATGAATTGAGTGGCTCTACAATATTGTCCAAAGTTGATTTGCGTAGTGGATACCATCAAATTCGTATGAAATTGGGAGATGAATGGAAAACAGCATTCAAAACTAAGTTTGGATTATATGAGTGGTTAGTCATGCCTTTTGGGTTAACTAATGCACCTAGTACTTTCATGAGATTAATGAACGAAGTTTTACGTGCTTTCATTGGACGATTTGTGGTAGTTTACTTTGATGACATATTGATTTATAGCAGATCTTTGGAAGAACATTTGGAACATTTACGTGCTATTTTTATTGCTCTACGTGATGCACGTTTGTTTGGTAACCTTGGGAAGTGCACCTTTTGCACCGACCGAGTATCTTTTCTTGGCTATGTTGTTACTCCACAGGGAATTGAAGTTGATAAAGCCAAGATTGAAGCTATTGAGAGTTGGCCGCAACCCAAAACGGTCACACAAGTGAGGAGTTTTCTTGGCCTCGCTGGATTCTATAGGCGTTTTGTGAGAGATTTCAGCACCATTGCTGCACCTCTCAATGAGCTTACAAAGAAAGATGTGCCTTTTCTTTGGGGTACCGCACAGGAAGAAGCCTTCTCGGTATTGAAAGATAAGTTGACACATGCTCCTTTACTCCAACTTCCTGATTTTAATAAGACCTTTGAGCTTGAATGTGATGCTAGTGGAATTGGATTAGGCGGTGTGTTATTACAAGATGGCAAACCTGTTGCATACTTTTCTGAAAAATTGAGTGGGCCTAGTCCGAATTATTCTACTTATGATAAAGAATTATATGCTCTTGTTTGGACTTTAGAAACATGGCAACATTATTTATGGCCCAAAGAATTTGTTATACATTCTGATCATGAATCTTTGAAACATATTAAAAGTCAAGCTAAACTGAATCGTAGACATGCTAAATGGGTTGAATTCATTGAGACTTTTCCTTATGTCATTAAACACAAGAAGGGAAAAGAAAATGTTATTGCTGATGCATTGTCTTGCCGCTATACTATGCTTTCACAACTTGACTTCAAAATATTTGGTTTGGAGACCATCAAAGATCAATATGTGCATGATGCTGATTTTAAAGATGTAATGCAGAATTGTAAAGAAGGAAGAATGTGGAACAAGTTCGTCGTTAACGATGGATTTGTGTTTCGTGCTAACAAACTATGCATTCCAGCTAGCTCCGTTCGTCTTTTGTTGTTGCAGGAGGCGCATGGAGGAGGATTAATGGGACACTTTGGCGTGAAGAAGACGGAAGACGTACTTGCTACACATTTCTTTTGTCCAAATATGAGACGGGATGTTGAGCGTTTTATTGCTCGCTGCACTACATGTCAAAAAGCTAAGTCATGACTCAATCCTCATGGTTTATATATGCCTTTGCCTGTACCTAGTGTTCCTTGGGAGGATATATCTATGGACTTTGTTTTAGGTTTACCTCGAACAAAGAAGGGGAGGGATAGCATATTTGTTGTCGTGGATAGATTCTTGAAAATGGCACACTTTATACCATGTCATAAAAGCGATGATGCTGTTAATGTTGCTGATTTGTTCTTTCGTGAAATTATTCGCTTGCATGGTGTGCCAAATACTATTGTTTCAGATCGTGATACTAAATTTCTTAGCCCCTTTTGGAGATGTTTATGGGCTAAGTTGGGGACTAAACTGCTTTTTAGTACTACTTGTCACCCCCAAACTGATGGACAAACTGAAGTAGTCAATAGAACATTGTCTACTATGGTTAGGGCTGTTTTGAAGAATAATAAGAAAATGTGGGAGGAATGCTTGCCTCATATTGAATTTGCTTATAATCGTTCATTGCATTCTACTACTAAGATGTGCCCTTTTGAAGTTGTGTATGGTTTCCTACCTCGTGCACCTATTGATTTGTTGCTTCTTCCATCTTCGGAGAAGGTCAATTTTGATGCTAAACTGATAGAGGCGGAGGTGTCCCGTCTTTCGATGAGATGATGGTGATAGAGGCGGGGTGTCCCGATCTTTCGATGAGATGATAACTATCGATTTGTTGGAGACGACTTTGACGATCCGACTACAAACGTGCACGACGTTGCGCCTTAGCAATCGCTAAACCAATCTCCTGAGGTTACTGCGATGCCGGAAGCACGGTCAGCTTGACCACGAAGGTCTATTCCTGCAAGCAATCGAAGAACGAGCAAGAATATGATAAAGCAATCTGAATATTGCAAATATATATGAGGTATTGATAATGGTGGGGATCCGTAAGCGGTCTTGGTCTGGTCGTTGGACACAAACGAAGTACACGAAGTTGCAATGGCTAACTTTTAACTAAACAAATCCCAAGGAAAAGCTACTACATGGATCTACTTATATAGGAGCAAGGGGTGGCGGCCAAGGAGGTGGAAGGACGTCCCAAGGCAGCCTAAAACTAAATCTAGGTCGTACAAGGCCAATGGGCCCAAGTGGAGGTGATGTAACACCTTTGGACTTGTAGTTTGACTCGGATTCTGCTGCAGCATCAGATTGTTTCGTCCACAACTCAACGCTCCGGACGAATTTGAAGGTGATTCCAATTGGGTTGGAAAGTGCACGAAATCTAGTTTCCAACAAAAAAAGAATCACCCAATTCGGAGTCCGTATGAAAACCTTGTGTGCATTTTGAGTCAGGTGTGTCTGTGCAGTCCGAATCTGAATCCAGAACGTGAGAGACTTGGACTCTATCTTCTCTTGGGCCAAAAGTGACGTGAGAGAACTTTTTGGACAGCAAATAAACATCTCTTTCTTCCTTATCTTCATATGTGGATTGTACAAATGTCCCATACACCTGCAATTAGACAAAACACAAAAGTGTGTGAAGTATTTTTGTTCTGGATAACATAAATAGATTATTGAATAGTTTGCACTAGAAATCACCTGACAAATATGCATATATGCAATATTTTTGGTCATATCCAAGGTAGTCATGTCCTCATCATCCTCCCCTTCTTGAAAATAAAGCCGTCCTCGGCGTTGCTTAATCTGAAATGTGGCTAACAAAAGAGACAAGGTGTACATGTTGTATATGTATATGTCATCCATTTTTACTTCCCTTTATTTTTGCATATATGACACTTGAATAGATGAGTAACTTGCATAGTTCATAAAATCTAAAGCCAAAAAATTAGCAAAAGAAGTAGAAGGCATGAAAATATTGCAACTCAGTTTGCACATATAAGTGAAGCTCTTATTCATTTCAAAAGATTGACAATGTTCATCATTAAACCATCCCAACATTGGTGAATAAACCTTACTTGCATCAAATTTACATGCTACAACATGCTTAAATAAGCAAACATGCAATAAGTCATTCAACACAGAATCATCACCAAGATTAGAGGTCATATCAAAATGATTAAACATTGGTTCTTTTGCATCAATAGTTAATTCAATGGGTGCACTCAAAATTGTTGGTATTTCAGTTGTTTGATCACATGGCAAAGTCAAATTATCAACGTAGTCCTCTAAAATAGGTGGTGTGATCAAAGTAGTGGGTAGCTCATCAGATGGTGCATTCAAATTAACAAGGCATTCATCATTCTCATGTAGAGATGGAAGATCAGTACCTTTGTCATTACCTCTTATGATCAACTCAGATGATGTAGCCACTCTCGGGGGCGATGTGTCACATGGTGGAGGTGATGTAGTCCTGACAACAACGGATGTGGTTGTCATAGTATGCCTAGTAGTTGAAGGAACAATCATATCAACTCTTGGAATGTGCACCGTGCGCTTGTTCTCCTCGTGGCCAACACGTCGTTTTATTTCCTGTTCAGCTTTGCAAGCAAGATGAAACAAATGGTCCATAGGATAACACTCTTCATGAATTAGTATCTCTTGAATATCACGGTTTAATCCTCCCCAAAATCTATCCATAAAATCATCTTCACTTTCTTCTAAAGAGGAATGCAACAAGGTAGTTTGTAAATCATCATAATATTTTGTTACAGATTCACTACCTTGTTTTAAGTGTTGCAACTTCTTAATCATGTCACGAGTATAATAAGCAGGGATGAAAGTATGTCGCATGGCAAGTTTCAAATCATCCCAAGTAGTAGGTATATAATCAGGGTGTAACCGACAATATTCACTCCACCAAACCAAAGCATAACCAGTGAAAGAAATCACTTGATAGAGGCGGGGTGTCCCGATCTTTCGATGAGATGATAACTATCGATTTGGTGGAGACGACTTTGACAATCCGACTACAAACGTGCACAACGTTGCGCCTTAGCAATCGCTAAACCAATCTCCTGAGGTTACTGACGATGCTGGAAGCACGGTCAGCCTGACCACGAAGGTCTATTCTGCAAGCAATCGAAGAACGAGCAAGAATGTGATAAAGCAATCTGAATATTGCAAATATATATGAAGTATTGATAATGGTGGGGATCCGGAAGCGGTCTTGGTCTGGTCGTTGGACACAAACGAAGTACACGAAGTTGCAATGGCTAACTTTTAACTAAACAAATCCCAAGGAAAAGCTACTAGATGGATCTACTTATATAGGAGCAAGGGGTGGCGGCCAAGGAGGTGGGAGGACGTCCCAAGGCAGCCTAAAACTAAATCTAGGTCGTACAAGGCCAATGGGCCAAAGTGGAGGTGATGTAACACCTTTGGACTTGTAGTTTGACTCGGATTCTGCTGCAGCATCAGATTGTTTCGTCCACAACTCAACGCTCCGGACGAATTTGAAGGTGATTCCAATTGGGTTGGAAAGTGCACGAAATCTAGTTTCCAACAAAAAAAGAATCACCCAATTCGGAGTCCGTATGAAAAACTTGTGTGCATTTTGAGTCAGGTGTGTCTGTGCAGTCCGAATCTGAATCCAGAACGTGAGAGACTTGGACTCTATCTTCTCTTGGGCCAAAAGTGACGTGAGAGAACTTTTTGGACAGCAAATAAACATCTCTTTCTTCCTTATCTTCATATGTGGATTGTACAAATGTCCCATACACCTGCAATTAGACAAAACACAAAAGTGTGTGAAGTATTTTTGTTCTGAATAACATAAATAGATTATTGAATAGTTTGCACTAGAAATCACCTGACAAATATGCATATATGCAATATTTTTGGTCATATCCAAGGTAGTCATGTCCTCATCAGATGGATTTCGCTTTGGTGGAAGTCGACTTTGACGATCCGACTACGAACGTGCTAGGACGTCGCGCCTTAGCAATCGCTAAACCAACTCCGAGAGGTTATTGACCACGCCGGAGCACGATCAACCTGACCACGAGGGTCTGTTTCCTGCGAGCAAACGAAGAACAAGCAAGAAACTGAGATTGCAATCTGGATATTGCGAATATAAGATGAAAGCTTTATTGATCAAGGTGGGGTTCTGTGACGTCTTTGTCTGGTCGTTGAACACAAACGAAGTACGCGAAGTTGCAGCTATGGCGAACTTTTAATCTAAACAAAACCCAACGTCTAAACGATGCCCTAAGGGCTGTATATATGGAGGAAGAGGGGGTGGATTTCATTGCCCTTGGTGGAGGGGTCCGAAATCAACCCTATCTCTTGTTTCCCCACACATACGGACTCTAAAAATAGCCTATACTTATGTATTTCGAAATTACATGGGCCTGGCCCAATAATAAGGTGACGCAGCACCTAAACTAGCCTCGGGACGAAATTTATGAAGTGGCATCTTGTATATTTCGTCCAAGGCTTCATGCACACATTATGGTGGCTTCAAAGTCCTGAAATCATCACTTGTAACTCCGTTCTTGTTCCCCTTGCGCATGCCATCATCTCCATGCTTGTTCTTGCTCCAATGTTCATCCTTCTCCAAGCTAGGCCCTTCATTTGTAAGCAAAACAAATGTATCCAATTTAGGCAGCATCATATTCTCATGAACATTAGAATCATTACCAAGAAACGAAAGTACCTGATAATTTAGTTGGCGTGCACGAGCTCTAGTAATTGGTCCAGTATGTATAGCAGCAGGGGCTGTGGGTGTAACAATTGTATTGATGTCCTCATCATCCTCCCCTTCTTGAAATGAAGTCGTCCCCGACGGAAGTTCATCTTCCTCACCCACATAATGCTTCAAATCTGCAATGTTAAAAGTGGGACTAACCCCAAAATCAGCAGGCAACTCAAGTTTATATGCATTATCATTTATTTTCTCTAACACCTTAAAGGGACCATCAGCACGTGGCATTAGCTTTGATTTGCGCAAATCAGGAAATCTATCCTTACGCAAATGTAACCAAACAAGATCTCCAGGTGCAAACACAACATGTTTTCTACCCTTATCTCCAGCAAGTTTATATTTAGCATTCATACGCTCAATGTTTTCCTTAGTTAACTCATGCATTTTTAAAATCAATTCAGCACGTTGTTTAGCATCAAAATTAACCTTCTCCGAAGATGGAAGAGGCAACAAATCAATAGGTGCACGAGGTAGGAAACCATACACAACTTCAAAAGGGCACATCTTAGTAGTAGAATGCAATGAACGATTATAAGCAAATTCAATATGAGGCAAGCATTCCTCCCACATTTTCTTATTATTCTTCAAAACAGCCCTAAGCATAGTAGACAACGTTCTATTGACTACTTCAGTTTGTCCATCAGTTTGGGGGTGACAACTAGTACTAAAAAGCAGTTTAGTCCCCAACTTAGCCCATAAACATCTCCAAAAGTGGCTAAGAAATTTAGTATCACGATCTGAAACAATAGTATTTGGCACACCATGCAAGCGAATAATTTCACGAAAGAACAAATCAGCAACATTAACAGCATCATCGCTTTTATGACATGGTATAAAGTGTGCCATTTTCGAGAATCTATCCACGACAACAAATATGCTATCCCTCCCCTTCTTTGTTCGAGGTAAACCTAAAACAAAGTCCATAGATATATCCTCCCAAGGAACACTAGGTACAGGCAAAGGCATATATAAACCATGAGGATTGAGTCGTGACTTAGCTTTTGACATGTAGTGCAGCGAGCAATAAAACGCTCAACATCCCGTCTCATCTTTGGCCAAAAGAAATGTGTAGCAAGTACGTCCTCCGTCTTCTTCACGCCAAAGTGTCCCATTAATCCTCCTCCATGCGCCTCCTGCAACAACAAAAGACGAACGGAGCTAGCTGGAATGCATAGCTTGTTAGCACGAAACACAAATCCATCGTTAACGACAAACTTGTTCCACATTCTTCCTTCTTTACAATTCTGCATTACATCTTTAAAATCAGCATCATGCACATATTGATCTTTGATGGTCTCCAAACCAAATATTTTGAAGTCAAGTTGTGAAAGCATAGTATAGCGACGAGACAATGCATCAGCAATAACATTTTCTTTTCCCTTCTTGTGTTTAATGACATAAGGGAAAGTCTCAATGAATTCAACCCATTTAGCATGTCTACGATTCAGTTTAGCTTGACTTTTAATATGTTTCAAAGATTCATGATCAGAATGTATAACAAACTCTTTGGGTCATAAATAATGTTGCCATGTTTCTAAAGTCCGAACAAGAGCATATAATTATTTATCATAAGTAGAATAATTCAGACTAGGCCCACTCAATTTTTCAGAAAAGTATGCAACAGGTTTGCCATCTTGTAATAACACACCTCCTAATCCAATTCCACTAGCATCACATTCAAGCTCAAAAGTCTTATTAAAATCAGGAAGTTGGAGTAAAGGAGCATGTGTCAACTTATCTTTCAATACCGTGAAGGCTTCTTCCTGTGCGGTACCCCAAACAAAAGGCACATCCTTCTTTGTAAGCTCGTTGAGAGGTGCAGCAATGGTGCTGAAATCTCTCACAAAACGCCTATAGAATCCAGCGAGGCCAAGAAAACTCCTCACTTGTGTGACCGTTTTGGGTTGCGGCCAACTCTCAATAGCTTCAATCTTGGCTTTGTCAACTTCAATTCCCTGTGGAGTAACAACATAGCCAAGAAAAGATACTCGGTCGGTGCAAAAGGTGCACTTCCCAAGGTTACCAAACAAACGTGCATCACGTAGAGCAATAAAAACAGCACGTAAATGTTCCAAATGTTCTTCCAAAGATCTGCTATAAATCAGTATGTCATCAAAGTAAACTACCACAAATCGTCCAATGAAAGCACGTAAAACTTCGTTCATTAATCTCATGAAAGTACTAGGTGCATTAGTTAACCCAAAAGGCATGACTAACCACTCATATAATCCAAACTTAGTTTTAAATGCTGTTTTCCATTCATCTCCCAATTTCATACGAATTTGGTGGTAGCCACTACGCAAATCAACTTTGGAGAATATTGTAGAACCACTCAGTTCATCAAGCATATCATCTAGCCTAGGAATAGGATGACGATAACGAATAGTAATATTATTAATGCCTCTACAATCAACACACATACGTGATGTACCATCCTTTTTCGGCACTAGAATAATAGGAACAGCACAAGGACTAAGGGATTCGCGTATATAACCTTTGTCGAGAAGCTCTTGTACTTGGCGCATAATCTCCTTCGTCTCCTCTGGATTGGTACGGTATGGTGCACGGTTTGGCAGTGAAGCACCAGGAATTAAGTCAATCTGATGCTCAATCCCTCGAATAGGCGGTAATCCCGGTGGCACGTCTTGTGGAAAGACGTCAGCGAACTCCTGCAAAATGTTAGTGACAGCAGGAGGCAAAGAGGAAGGCACGTCCTCGAATGAAAATAATGCCTCTTTGCACACAAAAGCATAGCAAACAGATTTGCCGAAATCTAGCTCATCAATATCAGATTTGGTGGCAAATAAACATGCACTTTTCAATTTAATTTCAGAAGCAACACTAGATGGTTTATTGTTAGGCTTCATTTGTTGCTCAAATTCTTTTGCCACAATCTGATTTTCACTCTTATTCGTCTCCTGTTTTGCTTTATTAGCTCTATTAATATCATCTTTCAAAATGGAATCAGGAGTCATAGGAAGCAAAGTAATATTTTTATCCTTATGAACAAGAGTATAGTGATTGTTTCTACCATGGTGTACATAATTTTTATCAAATTGCCATGGTCTACCAAGTAATAAGGAACATGCTTGCATAGGTACCACATTACAATCAACATAATCAGCATATGTAGAGATACTAAAATGCACACGAACAGTACGTGTTACCTTAACCTTGCCGCTGTTGTTGAACCATTGGATGTAGTAAGGATGTGGATGTGGTCTTGTGGTGAGAGAAAGCTTCTCCACCATCTCCATGCTAGCCAAGTTGTTGCAGCTCCCTCCGTCTATTATGACGCGCACAGAACGTTCCTTCACAACTCCCTTGGTATGGAACAAATTGTGCCTCTGATTTTGCTCAGCTTGTGTGACCTGCACACTCAAAACACGTTGAGCAACTAAACATTCATACCTGTCAGCGTCTTCAGGAGCCATGTATTGCGTCTCATGATCAGAATCATCTCCACCATGTTCTTCACGTGTAATAAGAGCCAAAGTCTCCTCATCATAGTCACTAGCAGACTCATATCCACCATCCGCGGTAGCAATCATCACACGCGGAGATTTGCATTCTCTCGCATAATGACCTCCTCCCTTACAACGACGACAAATAATATCACTTGTGTGCCCTGTTGATGCCATGGAAGAAGAAGAACGCTGTGCAGGCCCCGCAGGTGCGCTCTTGGCAGATAATGGTGGTTGTTCCTGTTTTCTTGTATCACGGCTGGAGGTGGCACCGGATAGAGGTGCTGGTGCAGTTGAAGTAGAAGATGCACGTGGTGTCTGATGAGGACATCAATACAATTGTTACACCCACAGCCCCTGCTGCTATACATACTGGACCAATTACTAGAGCTCGTGCACGCCAACTAAATTACCAGGTACTTTCGTTTCTTGGTAATGATTCTAATGTTCATGAGAATATGATGCTGCCTAAATTGGATACATTTGTTTTGCTTACAAATGAAGGGCCTAGCTTGGAGAAGGATGAACATTGGAGCAAGAACAAGCATGGAGATGATGGCATGCGCAAGGGGAACAAGAACGGAGTTACAAGTGATGATTTCAGGACTTTGAAGCCACCATAATGGGTGCATGAAGCCTTGGACGAAATATACAAGATGCCACTTCCTAAATTTCGTCCCGAGGCTATTTTAGGTGCTGCGTCACCTTATTATTGGGCCAGGCCCATGTAATTTCGAAATACATAAGTATAGGCTATTTTTAGAGTCCGTATGTGTGGGGAAACAAGAGATAGGGTTGATTTCGGACCCCTCCACCAAGGGCCACGAAATTCCCCCCTCTTCCTCCATATATACCGCCCTTAGGGCATCGTTTAGACTTTGGGTTTTGTTTAGATTAAAAGTTCGCCATAGCTGCAACTTCGCGTACTTCGTTTGTGTTCAACGACCAGACAAAGGCGTCACAGAACCCCACCTTGATCAATAAAGCTTTCATCTTATATTCGCAATATCCAGATTGCAATCTCAGTTTCTTGCTTGTTCTTCGTTTGCTCGCAGGAAACAGACCCTCGTGGTCAGGTTGATCGTGCTCCGGCGTGGTCAATAACCTCTCAGAGTTGGTTTAGCGATTGCTAAGGCGCGACGTCCTCGCACGTTCGTAGTCGGATCGTCAAAGTCGACTTCCACCAAAGCGATATCCATCATCTCATCGAAAGACGGGACACCTCCGCCTCTATCACGACTCAATCCTCATGGTTTATATATGCCTTTGCCTGTACCTAGTGTTCCTTGGGAGGATATATCTATGGACTTTGTTTTAGGTTTACCTCGAACAAAGAAGGGGAGGGATAGCATATTTGTTGTCGTGGATAGATTCTCGAAAATGGCACACTTTATACCATGTCATAAAAGCGATGATGCTGTTAATGTTGCTGATTTGTTCTTTCGTGAAATTATTCGCTTGCATGGTGTGCCAAATACTATTGTTTCAGATCGTGATACTAAATTTCTTAGCCACTTTTGGAGATGTTTATGGGCTAAGTTGGGGACTAAACTGCTTTTTAGTACTACTTGTCACCCCCAAACTGATGGACAAACTGAAGTAGTCAATAGAACGTTGTCTACTATGCTTAGGGCTGTTTTGAAGAATAATAAGAAAATGTGGGAGGAATGCTTGCCTCATATTGAATTTGCTTATAATCGTTCATTGCATTCTTCTACTAAGATGTGCCCTTTTGAAGTTGTGTATGGTTTCCTACCTCGTGCACCTATTGATTTGTTGCCTCTTCCATCTTCGGAGAAGGTTAATTTTGATGCTAAACAACGTGCTGAATTGATTTTAAAAATGCATGAGTTAACTAAGGAAAACATTGAGCGTATGAATGCTAAATATAAACTTGCTGGAGATAAGGGTAGAAAACATGTTGTGTTTGCACCTGGAGATCTTGTTTGGTTACATTTGCGTAAGGATAGATTTCCTGATTTGCGCAAATCAAAGCTAATGCCACGTGCTGATGGTCCCTTTAAGGTGTTAGAGAAAATAAATGATAATGCATATAAACTTGAGCTGCCTGCAGATTTTGGGGTTAGTCCCACTTTTAACATTGCAGATTTGAAGCCTTATTTGGGTGAGGAGGATGAACTTCCGTCGAGGACGACTTCATTTCAAGAAGGGGAGGATGATGAGGACATCAATACAATTGTTACACCCACAACCCCTGCTGCTATACATACTGGACCAATTACTAGAGCTCGTGCACGCCAACTAAATTACCAGGTACTTTCGTTTCTTGGTAATGATTCTAATGTTCATGAGAATATGATGCTGCCTAAATTGGATACATTTGTTTTGCTTACAAATGAAGGGCCTAGCTTGGAGAAGGATGAACATTGGAGCAAGAACAAGCATGGAGATGATGGCATGCGCAAGGGGAACAAGAACAGAGTTACAAGTGATGATTTCAGGACTTTGAAGCCACCATAATGGGTGCATGAAGCCTTGGACGAAATATACAAGATGCCACTTCATAAATTTCGTCCCGAGGCTATTTTAGGTGCTGCGTCACCTTATTATTGGGCCAGGCCCATGTAATTTCGAAATACATAAGTATAGGCTATTTTTAGAGTCCGTATGTGTGGGGAAACAAGAGATAGGGTTGATTTCGGACCCCTCCACCAAGGGCCACGAAATTCCCCCCTCTTCCTCCATATATACAGCCCTTAGGGCATCGTTTAGACTTAGGGATTTGTTTAGTTAAAAGTTAGCCATTGCAACTTCGTGTACTTTGTGTGTGTCCAACGACCAGACCAAGACCGCTTACGGATCCCCACCTTTATCAATACTTCATCTATATTCGCAATATCCAGATTGCAATCTTAGTTTCTTGCTTGTTCTTCGTTTGCTCGCAGGAAACAGACCCTCGTGGTCAGGTTGATCGTGCTCCGGCGTGGTCAATAACCTCTCGGAGTTGGTTTAGCGATTGCTAAGGCGCGACGTCCTCGCACGCTCGTAGTCGGATCGTCAAAGTCGACTTCCACCAAAGCGAAATCCACCATCTCATCGAAAGACGGGACACCTTTGCCTCTATCACTAGCGGACTCATATCCACCACCCTCGGTAGCAATCATCACACGCGGAGATTTGCATTCTCTCACATAATGACCTCCTCCCTTACAACGACGACAAATAATATCACTTGTGTGCCCTGTTGATGCCCTGGAAGAAGAAGAACTCTGTGCAGGCCCGGCAGGTGCGCTCTTGGCAGATAATGGTGGTTGTTCCTGTTTTCTTGTATCACGGCTGTAGGAGGCACCTGATTGAGGTGCTGGTGCAGTTGAAGTAGAAGATGCACGCGGTGTCCATGATGAAGGTCGGCCTGCAGAAAAGTTAGTTCGCGCCAATGCTTGTCGATCCTGCACTTCACGTTCAGCTTTACAAGCAAGATGGAATAAACGAGTGATATTAGTATACTCCTTATAGTCTAGAATGGTCTGAATCTCTCTATTTAATCCACCCAGAAAACGTGCAAGCATAGCTTCATTCTCCTCAACAATACCACATCTAATCATGCCAATTTGTAATTCCTGATAATATTCTTCTACAGAATTTTTCCCTTGTCTTAAACGCTGCAATTTTTGAAGCAATTCACGTTGATAATATGGTGGAACCCAACGCGTACGCATAGCAGTTTTCAAAGCAGCCCAAGTAGTTGGAATAGGATATAATCTACAATGTTCAGACCACCATACACATGCAAAACTAGTGAAAGCACAAACAGCAGCAGCAACTCGTCTCTCCTCAGGATATTGTAAACATGTAAATCGTTGTTCAGTTTCTAACTTCCAAGTAAGATATATATCAGGAACATATCTACCCTCAAATGGTGGAATATTCAATTTCAGTTTAGGAATATGGACATCATCTCGTACCTGAGGTGGTGGTGCAGGCCTACCATTACGAATATATACCTGAGGTCGACCTGCTGGTGGTGGTACAGGTGGCTGCACGTAGTGCTGATTTTGATCAACCTCATCCTCATAATCTCCCACATAATCATCCTCCTCCGCATCAGCAGCAGGAGCCACAGAAGTATCAACAGCAGCACCAACAGTTTGGCCAAACGCAAGAGGAACACGGCTTGCTCGGCGGAGGTCTGCTTCGCGACGTGGAGGTAGTCGTTGTTGTTGCTGTTGGAGAGGTGCGTTAGCTGCAGCAGGTGGTGGTGGTGGAAGACGCGCGAGCAATTCATTAAACTTGTTATCGAGCTTTGTTTCGAACGTCTTCTCAAAGCCAGTGATCTTCTCCATGGCCTCTTCAAAATTGTTCAGCACATCTTGCACCTGTTCAGTCATCATTTGCTGAAACTTATCATGAAGCTCCTTGTTCGATAAATTCTCCCAGTCAATCTCGTCGGCTTGTGATCCTGGCATGGTTAGCAGCAATAGAAACACACAAGAATATGATCCTACAGACTACGTACAAGTGGTGGTGGTGGGTGTCACAAATCCGTCAAGCAAATCTCAAATTCTTACCAGTTCTTACCAAGCAGCAGGCGGTGATCGGCAACCGTTGTAGTCAAAAACTCTCAAAGCTTGGATAGAGCGATTACCAGGGAGAGTCAAACGCACGACGTAGATGTATGTGGAGCTGGGAAGGCTTATAATATGGTAGCAAAAAGGGTCAGCAATAATCAATTCAGAGATGCAAAGTTGAATAAACGCTCAACGACGGTACTGTGCTGGTCCTAGGCTAGACTGTGCTAGAGACGCGAGCCTAGAACACTAACAAAATCACGGCGCGGCACGTAAACAAGGGAAAAGCACACTCTGGAATTTTTTTTTTCGCTCTTTTTTTTGCGCTCTTTTTTTTTATTGCGAAAAATCACTATAATGGCGAGTGTCTCAAAACTCTTCTTAGCTCAAACTGACAGGATGGGCACGAAATTTTTTCGACCAATTTTTTTTTTGACTGCCCGGACCCAAAAACTGGAAACGGGTCAAAAAAAACTTCCTATAATGGCACCTGTCTCAAAACACTCAGAGACACCTAAAAATAGGATAGCCAGAAAATTTTTCGAAAAATGCGTTTTCGAAAAATTTTGGGCCTAAACGGAGCGTGGCTACCTGACTCTTTTTTTTTTCCGAAACCTACTCCGGCAAGGAAACACGAATCAGAATCTAGATGGATCTCGAAAATAAACCTAATATGACAAGAATTCGGATTGGTGGTGGATATATGGTGGTAGATGGCAGCGGTGGTGGTATATGACAGCTGTGGTGGTATATGGATACGGATTCGAAGCGGTGGCGGATAAGCGGTGGTGGTAGATGGCAGGGGTGATGATGATGGTGCGGCGGCGGAATGACAACTTATGACCAGAACTCGAAACTCTAAAAGACTAGACTCTAAGACCAGCAACTAGACACGACGATGCAACCGCAAATTCAACAAAGCAAAACCCTAAAAAGATTATGCAAAGGCTCAGATTGGTTCGGATATGATGAACTAACCCTAAATTTTTTTTGTGGCTTTTTCGTGGACTGTAGGTATGAAGAACAGACTCGATCTAAACTACGAAAAACTGTAAAATCTCACCGAGCAACCTGGAAATCTGATACCACTTGATAGAGGCGGAGGTGTCCCGTCTTTCGATGAGATGATGGATTTCGCTTTGGTGGAAGTCGACTTTGACGATCCGACTACGAACGTGCTAGGACGTCGCGCCTTAGCAATCGCTAAACCAACTCCGAGAGGTTATTGACCACGCCGGAGCACGATCAACCTGACCACGAGGGTCTGTTTCCTGCGAGCAAACGAAGAACAAGCAAGAAACTGAGATTGCAATCTGGATATTGCGAATATAAGATGAAAGCTTTATTGATCAAGGTGGGGTTCTGTGACGTCTTTGTCTGGTCGTTGAACACAAACGAAGTACGCGAAGTTGCAGCTATGGCGAACTTTTAATCTAAACAAAACCCAACGTCTAAACGATGCCCTAAGGGCTGTATATATGGAGGAAGAGGGGGTGGATTTCGTGGCCCTTGGTGGAGGGGTCCGAAATCAACCCTATCTCTTGTTTCCCCACACATACGGACTCTAAAAATAGCCTATACTTATGTATTTCGAAATTACATGGGCCTGGCCCAATAATAAGGTGACGCAGCACCTAAAATAGCCTCGGGACGAAATTTATGAAGTGGCATCTTGTATATTTCGTCCAAGGCTTCATGCACACATTATGGTGGCTTCAAAGTCCTGAAATCATCACTTGTAACTCCGTTCTTGTTCCCCTTGCGCATGCCATCATCTCCATGCTTGTTCTTGCTCCAATGTTCATCCTTCTCCAAGCTAGGCCCTTCATTTGTAAGCAAAACAAATGTATCCAATTTAGGCAGCATCATATTCTCATGAACATTAGAATCATTACCAAGAAACGAAAGTACCTGATAATTTAGTTGGCGTGCACGAGCTCTAGTAATTGGTCCAGTATGTATAGCAGCAGGGGCTGTGGGTGTAACAATTGTATTGATGTCCTCATCAAAGGTAGTCATGTCCTCATCATCCTCCCCTTCTTGAAAATAAAGCCGTCCTCGGCGTTGCTTAATCTGAAATGTGGCTAACAAAAGAGACAAGGTGTACATGTTGTATATGTATATGTCATCCATTTTTACTTCCCTTGATTTTTGCATATATGACACATGAATAGATGAGTAACTTGCATAGTTCATAAAATCTAAAGCCAAAAAATTAGCACAAGAAGTAGAAGGCATGAAAATATTGCAACTCAGTTTGCACATATAAGTGAAGCTCTTATTCATTTCAAAAGATTGACAATGTTCATCATTAAACCATCCCAACATTGGTGAATAAACCTTACTTGCATCAAATTTACATGCTACAACATGCTTAAATAAGCAAACATGCAATAAGTCATTTAACACAGAATCATCACCAAGATTAGAGGTCATATCAAAATGATTAAACATTGGTTCTTTTGCATCAATAGTTAATTCAATGGGTGCACTCAAAATTGTTGGTATTTTAGTTGTTTGATCACATGGCAAAGTCAAATTATCAACGTAGTCCTCTAAAATAGGTGGTGTGATCAAAGTAGTGGGTAGCTCATCAGATGGTGCATTCAAATTGACAAGGCATTCATCATTCTCATGTAGAGATGGAAGATCAGTACCTTTGTCATTACCTCTTATGATCAACTCAGATGATGTAGCCACTCTCGGGGGCGATGTGTCACATGGTGGAGGTGATGTAGTCCTGACAACAACGGATGTGGTTGTCATAGTATGCCTAGTAGTTGAAGGAACAATCATATCAACTCTTGGAATGTGCACCGTGCGCTTGTTCTCCTCGTGGCCAACACGTCGTTTTATTTCCTGTTCAGCTTTGCAAGCAAGATGAAACAAATGGTTCATAGGATAACACTCTTCATGAATTAGTATCTCTTGAATATCACGGTTTAATCCTCCCCAAAATCTATCCATAAAAGCATCTCTTGAACGAGCAAGAATATGATAAAGCAATCTGAATATTGCAAATATATATGAGGTATTGATAATGGTGGGGATCCGTAAGCGGTCTTGGTCTGGTCGTTGGACACAAACGAAGTACACGAAGTTGCGTTGGCTAACTTTTAACTAAACAAATCCCAAGGAAAAGCTACTAGATGGATCTACTTATATAGGAGCAAGGGGTGGCGGCCAAGGAGGTGGGAGGACGTCCCAAGGCAGCCTAAAACTAAATCTAGGTCGTACAAGGCCAATGGGCCCAAGTGGAGGTGATGTAACACCTTTGGACTTGTAGTTTGACTCGGATTCTGCTGCAGCATCAGATTGTTTCGTCCACAACTCAACGCTCCGGACGAATTTGAAGGTGATTCCAATTGGGTTGGAAAGTGCACGAAATCTAGTTTCCAACAAAAAAAGAATCACCCAATTCGGAGTCCGTATGAAAAACTTGTGTGCGTTTTGAGTCAGGTGTGTCTGTGCAGTCCGAATCTGAATCCAGAACGTGAGAGACTTGGACTCTATCTTCTCTTGGGCCAAAAGTGACGTGAGAGAACTTTTTGGACAGCAAATAAACATCTCTTTCTTCCTTATCTTCATATGTGGATTGTACATGATAGAGGCAAAGGTGTCCCGTCTTTCGATGAGATGGTGGATTTCGCTTTGGTGGAAGTCGACTTTGACGATCCGACTACGAACGTGCGAGGACGTCGCGCCTTAGCAATCGCTAAACCAACTCCGAGAGGTTATTGACCACGCCGGAGCACGATCAACCTGACCACGAGGGTCTGTTTCCTGCGAGCAAACGAAGAACAAGCAAGAAACTGAGATTGCAATCTGGATATTGCGAATATAAGATGAAAGCTTTATTGATCAAGGTGGGGTTCTGTGACGCCTTTGTCTGGTCGTTGAACACAAACGAAGTACGCGAAGTTGCAGCTGTGGCGAACTTTTAATCTAAACAAAACCCAAGGTCTAAACGATGCCCTAAGGGCTGTATATATGGAGGAAGAGGGGGTGGATTTCGTGGCCATTGGTGGAGGGGTCCGAAATCAACCCTATCTCTTGTTTCCCCACACATACGGACTCTAAAAATAGCCTATACTTATGTATTTCGAAATTACATGGGCCTGGCCCAATAATAAGGTGACGCAGCACCTAAAATAGCCTCGGGACGAAATTTATGAAGTGGCATCTTGTATATTTCGTCCAAGGCTTCATGCACACATTATGGTGGCTTCAAAGTCCTGAAATCATCACTTGTAACTCCGTTCTTGTTCCCCTTGCGCATGCCATCATCTCCATGCTTGTTCTTGCTCCAATGTTCATCCTTCTCCAAGCTAGGCCCTTCATTTGTAAGCAAAACAAATGTATCCAATTTAGGCAGCATCATATTCTCATGAACATTAGAATCATTACCAAGAAACGAAAGTACCTGATAATTTAGTTGGCGTGCACGAGCTCTAGTAATTGGTCCAGTATGTATAGCAGCAGGGGCTGTGGGTGTAACAATTGTATTGATGTCCTCATCATAAACAATGTGATGAATTGATTTTAAAAATGCATGAGTTAACTAAGGAAAACATTGAGCGTATGAATGCTAAATATAAACTTGCTGGAGATAAGGGTAGAGAACATGTTGTGTTTGCACCTGGAGATCTTGTTTGGTTACATTTGCGTAAGGATAGATTTCCGGATTTGCGCAAATCAAAGTTAATGCCACGTGCTGATGGTCCCTTTAAGGTGTTAGAGAAAATAAATGATAATGCATATAAACTTGAGCTGCCTGTAGATTTTGGGGTTAGTCCCACTTTTAACCTTGCAGATTTGAAGCCTTATTTGGGTGAGGAAGATGAACTTCCGTCGAGGACGACTTTATTTCAAGAAGGGTAGGATGATGAGGACATCAATACAATTGTTACACCCACAGCCCCTGCTGCTATAAATACTGGACCAATTACTAGAGCTCGCGCATGCCAACTAAATTATCAGGCACTTTCGTTTCTTGGTAATGATTCTAATGTTCATGAGAATATGATGCTGCCTAAATTGGATACATTTGTTTTGCTTATAAATGAAGGGCCTAGCTTGGAGAAGGATGAATATTGGATTAAGAACAAGCATGGAGATGATGGCATGCGCAAGGGGAACAAGAACGGAGTTACAAGTGATGATTTCAGGACTTTGAAGCCACCATAATGGGTGCACGAAGCCTTGGACGAAATATACAAGATGCCACTTCATAAATTTCGTCCCGAGGCTATTATAGGTGCTGCGTCACCTTATTATTGGGCCAGACCCATGTAATTTCGAAATACATAAGTATAGGCTATTTTTAGAGTCCGTATGTGTGGGGAAACAAGAGATAGGGTTGTTTTCGGACCCCTCCAGCAAGGGTCACGAAATTCCCCCTCTTCCTCCATATATACAGCCCTTAGGGCATCGTTTAGACTTTGGGTGTTGTTGTAGATTAAAAGTTCGCCATAGCTGCAACTTCGCGTACTTCGTTTGTGTTCAACGACCAGACAAAGGCGTCATAGAACCCCACCTTGATCAATAAAGCTTTCATCTTATATTCGCAATATCCAGATTGCAATCTTAGTTTCTTGCTTGTTCTTCGTTTCCTCGCAGGAAACAAACCCTCGTGGTCAGGTTGATCGTGCTCCGGCGTGGTCAATAACCTCTCGAAGTTGGTTTAGCGATTGCTAAGGCGCGACGTCCTCGCACGTTCGTAGTCGGATCATCAAAGTCGACTGCCACCAAAGCGATATCCATCATCTCATCGAAAGACGGGACACGTTTGCCTCTATCACCGTGCAGAGAGGCCATGGTGGAAGATACCGGCTGCATCCGGTAGGCATGCCACCTGGTCCGGGGGCATGGGTGTTTCGGTTGGAGCCGAAGGGGGTAGCTCCCCTAGTTTGCGCTTGTTATAAATTTTGTGATCCCATGCTAGTCGAGGTTGTAGCCTCCCCACTTAGAATTTCGCTTAACGGGTGTCGTGGGTGATTCCAGACACCGGTAAGTTAGGCTGGTGTGTGCAGTCAGGTGTGTTCTCAATTAAAAGACCGTAGACGGAATTAGTCCCGACCGACTAAAGGAATCCGTTACTCGTGGGTAAAGAGTACACCCTCTGTAGAGATTATATCTATTCGAATAGCCGTGTCCATGGTTAAGGACTACAGTCTGGGATGGTTCAAGTGTCGGTCTTCGGAGGAACAATTGCTAAACCAGAACATGGATCATGACTTGTGACTCGTGATGACTATGATTACTATTATTATGAACTAACCATATACATTATTTGAATTATTGAGCATCCCTAGGATGGTTCTACCTCTTGGATGTTCATTGTGATTACTCTCATATAAGCCCTTTATGTGGTGTCGCGGAGACGCCCGACTGTGGCATGCTTGTTATTCATTTACTTTGTAAGCCCTTTATGTGGTGTCCCTGAGACGCCCGACTGTGGCATGCTTGCTATTTACTTACTCTATAAGCCCTTTATGTGGTGTCGCATAGACACCCGACTGTGGCATGTTTGCCGCTTATTTCCTTTATAAGCCCTTTATGTGACATCGCTCAGACGCCCGACTGAGGCATGCTTTATACTATTAACCTTTCGAGGCGTCGCTTCCGACACCCGATCGGTGCATTCTTTTTTTTTACTCCCTTATTACATATTCATGTTGTATGTGATTAACCCGCTTGCGTGCATCCTGGATGTTTATTTTGTGACTGACGTAAGATCATAGAATAATTCAGAGCATGATTATCATTTGTTATATTATACATGTGTTCATAATGTTTGCAAGTACATTCAAAAGTACTCACTGGCTTGTCCCTGGCTATTGTCTTGACCAGATTTCTTGCGTGGAGAGGAGCGTCGCGATGACAACCCCGGAACTTATGCAATGGTGACAGCAGCCTCGTGAAGATAGGAGTTATCCAGGTCAGCTGTTCCTGTGGGAAAAGGAGTCCCATAGACGCTGATGATCCGCAAACCGCTTCCGCCATCAACCACTAGAAATCATTTGTTGTACTAATAGGCCAGAATGGTCTTGTACTACTCATTTTGTATTTTGATTGGAGTTTCTATATCAAGTTGGTGTCTCATCAGCTAACAGTAATCCTTGGGCTGGTGAGCATAAGGGCCATTTTCTGGGAAATTAATATCCCGAAAATCCGGTCCCGACATGAAACAATTTGCATTGGATATTTAAATGATCATGTTCATTGCAAAGTTCACAAGGATGGCAAAGAAATTTTAAATCTTCAGCACAAGCATCTAGCCTTTCTTGCAACCATTTAGTTTCTAAATACTTATGCCTCTTGCAAAATATATCTTCCCTATTTGGTGTGTACTTGCAAACTCTATGCACTCCACAAAAATTGACATGCTTATAAGAGACATTTTCATCATGACTAGTGCAATCATCATTAGTACCATGAATATTCAAGAAACTCATACTAACAACATTGGAATCATGCTCATCATTCAAATATTTAGTGCCAAACATTCTAATGAATTCTTCTTCTAACAATTTGGCACAATTATCGGAATCCTTATTTTCATGAAAGATATTAAAAAGATGAAGCATATGAGGTACCCTCAATTCCATTTTTTGGTAGTTTTTTTATAGACTAAACTAGTGATAAAACAAGAAACAAAAAGATTCGATTGCAAGATCTAAAGATGTACCTTCAAGCGCTAACCTCCCCGGCAACGGTGCCAGAAAAGAGCTTGATGTCTACTACACAACCTTCTTCTTGTAGACGTTGTTGGGCCTCCAAGTGCAGAGATTTGTAGGATAGTAGCAAATTTCCCTCAAGTGGATGACCTAAGGTTTATCAATCCGTGGGAGGCGTAGGATGAAGATGGCCTCTATCAAGCAACCCTGCAACCAAATAACAAAGAGTCTCTTGTGATAGAGGCTAAGGTGTCCTGATGTTTCGATGAGATGGTGGCTATCGTTTTCTGTGGGAGTCGACCTTGACGATCCGACTACGAACGTGCGAGACGTCGCGCCTTAGCAATCGCTAAACCAACTTCCGAGGGTTATTGACCACGCCGGAGCACGATCAACCTGACCACGAGGGTCTGTTTCCTGCGAGCAAACAAAGAACAAGCAAGAAACTGAGATTGCAATCAGGATATTTCGAATATAAGATGAAAGCTTTATTGATCAAGGTGGGGTTCTGTGACGTCTTGGTCTGGTCGTTGGACACAAACGAAGTACGCGAAGTTGCAGCTATGGCGAACTTTTAATCTAAACAAAACCCAAAGTCTAAACGACGCCCTAAGGGCTGTATATATGGAGGAAGAGGGGGGAATTTCGTGGCCCTTGAGGGTGGGGTCCGAAACCAACCCTAACTCTTGTTTCCCCACACATACGGACTCTAAAAATAGCCTATACTTAAGTATTTCGAAATTACATGGACCTGGCCCATTACTAAGGTGACGCAGCACCTAGAATAGCCTATGGACGAATATTATGAAGTGGCATCTTGTATATTTCGTCCAAGGCTTCATGCACTCCTTATGGCGGCTTCAAAGTCCTGAAATCATCACTTGTAACTCCGTTCTTGATCCCCTTGCGCATGCCATCAACTCCATGCGTGTTCTTGCTCCAATGTTCATCCTTCTCCAAGCTAGGCCCTTCATTTGTAAGCAAAACAAATGTATCCAATTTAGGCAGCATCATAATCTCATGAACATTAGAATCATTACCAAGAAACGAAAGTACCTGGTAATTTAATTGGCGTGCGCGAGCTCTAGTAATTGGTCCAGTATATGTAACAGTAGGGGCTGTGGGTATAACAATGGTATTGATGTCCTCATCATCCTCCCCTTCTTGAAATGAAGTCGTCCTCGACGGAAGCGCATCTTCCTCACCCAAATAAGGCTTCAAATCTGCAATGTTAAAAGTGGGACTAACCCCAAAATCTACAGGTAGCTCAAGTTTATATGCATTATCATTTATTTTCTCTAACACCTTAAAAGGACCGTTAGCACGTGGCATTAGCTTTGATTTGCGCAGATTAGGAAATCTATCTTTACGCAAATGTAACCAAACAAGATCTCCAGGCGCAAACACAACATGTTTTCTACCCTTATCTCCAACAAGTTTATATTTAGCATTCATACGCTCAATGTTTTCCTTAGTTAACTCATGCATTTTTAAAATCAATTCAGAACGTTCTTTAGCATCAAAATTAACCTTCTCTGAAGATGGAAGAGGCAACAAATCAATAGGTGCACGAGGTAGGAAACCATACACAATTTCAAAAGGGCACATCCTAGTAGTAGAATGCAATGAACGATTATAAGCAAATTCAATATGAGGCAAGCATTCTTCCCACATTTTCTTGTTATTCTTCAAAACAGCCCTAAGCATAGTAGACAATGTTCTATTGACTACTTCAGTTAGTCCATCAGTTTGGGCGTGACAAGTAGTACTAAAAAGCAGCTTAGTCCCCAACTTAGCCCATAAACATCTCCTAAAGTGGCTAAGAAATTTAGTATCACGATCTGAAACAATAGTATTTGGCGCACCATGTAAGCGAATAATTTCACGAAAGAACAAATCAGCAACATTAACAGCATCATCGCTTTTATGACATGGTATAAAGTGTGCCATTTTCGAGAACCTATCCATGACAACAAATATGCTATCCCTGATGAGGACATCAATACAATTGTTACACCCACAGCCCCTGCTGCTATACATACTGGACCAATTACTAGAGCTCGTGCACGCCAACTAAATTACCAGGTACTTTCGTTTCTTGGTAATGATTTTAATGTTCATGAGAATATGATGCTACCTAAATTGGATACTTTGTTTTGCTTACAAATGAAGGGCCTAGCTTGGAGAAGGATGAACATTGGAGCAAGAACAAGCATGGAGATGATGGCATGCGCAAGGGGAACAAGAACGGAGTTACAAGTGATGATTTCAGGACTTTGAAGCCACCATAATGGGTGCATGAAGCCTTGGACGAAATATACAAGATGCCACTTCATAAATTTCGTCCCGAGGCTATTTTAGGTGCTGCGTCACCTTATTATTGGGCCAGGCCCATGTAATTTCGAAATACATAAGTATAGGCTATTTTTAGAGTCCGTATGTGTGGGGAAACAAGAGATAGGGTTGATTTCGGACCCCTCCACCAAGGGCCACGAAATTCCCCCCCTCTTCCTCCATATATACAGCCCTTAGGGCATCGTTTAGACTTTGGGGTTTTGTTTAGATTAAAAGTTCGCCATAGCTGCAACTTCGCGTACTTCGTTTGTGTTCAACGACCAGACAAAGGCGTCACAGAACCCCACCTTGATCAATAAAGCTTTCATCTTATATTCGCAATATCCAGATTGCAATCTTAGTTTCTTGCTTGTTCTTCGTTTGCTCGCAGGAAATAGACCCTCGTGGTCAGGTTGATCGTGCTCCGGCGTGGTCAATAACCTCTCGGAGTTGGTTTAGCGATTGCTAAGGCGCGACGTCCTCGCACGTTCGTAGTCGGATCGTCAAAGTCGACTTCCACCAAAGCGATATCCATCATCTCATCGAAAGACGGGACACCTCCGCCTCTATCAAGTGGTATCAGATTTCCAGGTTGCTCGGTGAGATTTTACAGTTTTTCGTAGTTTAGATCGAGTCTGTTCTTCATACCTACAGTCCACGAAAAAGCCACAAAAAAAATTAGGGTTAGTTCATCATATCTGAACCAATCTGAGCCTTTGCATAATCTTTTTAGGGTTTTGCTTTGTTGAATTTGCGGTTGCATCGTCGTGTCTAGTTGCTGGTCTTAGAGTCTAGTCTTTTAGAGTTTCGAGTTCTGGTCATAAGTTGTCACGCCGCCGCCGCACCATCATCATCGCCCCTGCCATCTACCACCACCGCTCCGAATCCGTATCCATATACCACCACCAATCCGTGTCCATATACCACCACCGATCCATATCCATATACTACCACCGCTACCACCACCGCTGCCATATACCACCACCATATATCCACCACCAATCCGAGTTCCTTGCTTATTAGGGTTGTTTTCGAGATCCATCTAGATTCCGATTCGTGTTTCCTTGCCGGAGTAGGTTTCGGAAAAAAAAAATTCGAAAACGCATTTTTCGAAAAAATTTCTGGCTATCCTATTTTTAGGTGTTTCTGAGTGTTTTGAGACAGGTGCCATTATAGGAAGTTTTTTTTGACCCGTTTCCAGTTTTTGGGTCCGGGCAGTCGAAAAAAAAAAATTGGTCGAAAAATTTCGTGCCCATCCTGTCAGTTTGAGCTAGGAAGAGTTTTGAGACACTCGCCATTATAGTGATTTTTCGCAAAAAAAAAAGAGCGAAAAAAAAATTTCAGAGTGTGCTTTTCCCTTGTTTACGTGCCGCGCCGTGATTTTGTTGGTGTTCTAGGCTCGCGTCTCTAGCACAGTCTAGCCTAGGACCAGCACAGTACCGTGGTTGAGCGTTTATTCAACTTTGCATCTCTGAATTGATTATTGCTGACCCTTTTTGCTACCATAGTATAAGCCTTCCCAGCTCCACATACATCTACGTCGTGCGTTTGACTCTCCCTGGTAATCGCTCTATCCAAGCTTTGAGAGTTTTGACTACAACGGTTGCCGATCACCGCCTGTTGCTGGGTAAGAACTGCTAAGAATTTGAGTTTTGCTTGACGGATTTGTGACACCCACCACCACCACTTGTTCGTAGTCTGTAGGATCATATTCTTGTGTGTTTCTATTGCTGCTAACCATGCCAGGATCACAAGCCGACGAGATTGACTGGGAGAATTTATCGAACAAGGAGCTTCATGATAAGTTTCAGGAAATGATGACTGAACAGGTGCAAGATGTGCTGAACATTTTTGAAGAGGCCATGGAGAAGATCACTGGCCTTGAGAAGACGTTCGAAACAAAGCTCGATAACAGATTTAATGAATTGCTCGCGCGTCTTCCACCACCACCACCCGCGGCACCTAACGCACCTCTCCAACAACAACAACAACGACTACCTCCACGTCGCGAAATAGACCTTCGCCGAGCGAGCCGTGTTCCTCTTGCGTTTGGCCAAACTGTTGGTGCTGCTGTTGACACTTCTGTGGCTCCTGCTACTGATGAGGACATGACTACCTTGGATATTGATGAGGACATGACTACCTTGGATATGACCAAAAATATTGCATATATGCATATTTGTCAGGTGATTTGTAGTGCAAACTATTCAATAATCTATTTATGTTATCCAGAACAAAAATACTTCACACACTTTTGTGTTTTGTCTAATTGCAGGTGTATGGGACATTTGTACAATCCACATATGAAGATAAGGAAGAAAGAGATGTTTATTTGCTGTCCAAAAAGTTCTCTCACGTCACTTTTGGCCCAAGAGAAGATAGAGTCCAAGTCTCTCACGTTCTGGATTCAGATTCGGACTGCACAGACACACCTGACTCAAAACACACACACGTTTTTCATACGGACTCCGAATTGGGTGATTCTTTTTTTGTTGGAAACTAGATTTCGTGCACTTTCCAACCCAATTGGAATCACCTTCAATTTCGTCCGGAGCGTTGAGTTGTGGACGAAACAATCTGATGCTGCAGCAGAATCCGAGTCAAACTACAAGTCCAAAGGTGTTACATCACCTCCACTTGGGCCCATTGGCCTTGTACGACCTAGATTTAGTTTTAGGCTGCCTTCGGACGTCCTCCCACCTCCTTGGCCGCCACCCCTTGCTCCTATATAAGTAGATCCATCTAGTAGCTTTTCCTTGGGATTTGTTTAGTTAAAAGTTAGCCATTGCAACTTCGTGTACTTCGTTTGTGTCCAACGACCAGACCAAGACCGCTTCCAGATCCCCACCTGATGAGGACATGACTACCTTGGATATGACCAAAAATATTGCATATATGCATATTTGTCAGGTGATTTCTAGTGCAAACTATTCAATAATCTATTTATGTTATCCAGAACAAAAATACTTCACACACTTTTGTGTTTTGTCTAATTGCAGGTGTATGGGACATTTGTACAATCCACATATGAAGATAAGGAAGAAAGAGATGTTTATTTGCTGTCCAAAAAGTTCTCTCACGTCACTTTTGGCCCAAGAGAAGATAGAGTCCAAGTCTCTCACGTTCTGGATTCAGATTCGGACTGCACAGACACACCTGACTCAAAATGCACACAAGTTTTTCATACGGACTCCGAATTGGGTGATTCCTTTTTTGTTGGAAACTAGATTTCGTGAACTTTCCAACCCAATTGGAATCACCTTCAAATTCGTCCGGAGCGTTGAGTTGTGGACGAAACAATCTGATGCTGCAGCAGAATCCGAGTCAAACTACAAGTCCAAAGGTGTTACATCACCTCCACTTGGGCCCATTCGCCTTGTACGACCTAGATTTAGTTTTAGGCTGCCTTGGGACGTCCTCCCACCTCCTTGGCCGCCACCCCTTGCTCCTATATAAGTAGATCCATCTAGTAGCTTTTCCTTGGGATTTGTTTAGTTAAAAGTTAGCCATTGCAACTTCGTGTACTTCGTTTGTGTCCAACGACCAGACCAAGACCGCTTCCGGATCCCCACCATTATCAATACTTCATATATATTTGCAATATTCAGATTGCTTTATCATATTCTTGCTCGTTCTTCGATTGCTTGCAGGAATAGACCTTCGTGGTCAGGCTGACCGTGCTTCCAGCATCGTCAGTAACCTCTCGGAGTTGGTTTAGCGATTGCTAAGGCGCAACGTCGTGCACGTTTGTAGTCGGATCGTCAAAGTCGTCTCCACCAAATCGATAGTTATCATCTCATCGAAAGATCGGAACACCCTCGCCTCTATCAAGTGGTATCAGTTTTCAGGTTGCTCGGTGAGAATTTCCAGTTTTTCCTAGATTAGATTTATTTTCTTACCTATTGTCCAAGAAAAGGCCACAAAAAAAAGTTAGATCTATTCATCCTTTGTCCTAGCCAGACTGAGCCTTTGCAATTTTCTTTTCATTGTTTGCATTATTGAATTATCGGTTGCATCGCCGTGTCGAGTTGATGTTCTTAGTGTCTAGTTCCTTTAGAGTTTCGAGTTCTGTTCACATTAGTCACGCAGCCGCTGCATCATTATCCCATCCGCTGTCCACCATCCCATCCACCAATTTCCACCACGTGCTACGCACTGTTTATTGTCATAATCATAGTTGAGGTCACTCACATCTTCGCCTGATCGAATCTGCATCTTATCTAGTTTGTCTTGGAAAGAGGGAGAAAAAGAATATAAAGAAAAAAAAGAGAGAAAAAAGGAAAGAAAAAAAAAGAAAAAGAGAGAGAAGAAAAAAAACAAAAAAATCGGCACAAACTTTTTCAGAGGAAAGTTGGAGACAAAGTTGTTGATATATCCTGCTTGGCTGTTGTTTCACCTCATTATCTTCACTACTGTTGTGATCTTCACTTATATCTTGCTGTCAAGAGCTACTTAGTATCCTTCATTGATGCTAGTTGTGCTACGCCGTGACCTCATTAGTGTTCTAGGCTCGCGTCTCTAGTCCGGTCTAGCCTAGGACCAGCACAGTACCGTCGTTGAGCGTTTATTCAACATTGCATCTTTGAATTGATTATTGCTAATCTTTTGCTACCATATATAGCCAACCCAGCTCCACATATTTCTACACCGTGTATACGTACGCTCCCCTGGCAATCGCTTTACTCAATATTCGGAGTTACTTGATACCGCTGGTTGCCGATCACCGCCTGCTGCATGGTAAGAACTTGTAAGACATTGATATTTGCTTTACTTTGAGCGTTTTACCACCACATCCTAGTAGTTATAGGAACATTATTTTTGGGTTTTTTTTCTTGTTCTACTAATCATGACAGGATCCAGAGTCAATTCATGGGCTTTGTCGATCGCGGGAGACGTGCCACCACCTTTGCAAATACCACAACCGTCACGAGAGGTGCACAAACATCCAAATGCACATGATCAGGTTAATGTATCTATACCACCATTTAATGGCCGTTTTAAACCTGCTTTATATATTGAATGGGAGTTCGACATAAAAAATATATTTGCTTCCCATAATTTCGATGAACATAAAAAGGTTAAGGTTGCGGTTGGTTCTTTCACTGGTTATGCTTTGGTTTGGTGGAGTGATTATTGTCGGTTACACCCTGATTATATACTTACTACTTGGGATGATTTGAAACTTGCCATGCGACATACTTTCGTCCCTGCTTATTATACTCGTGACATGATTAAGAAGTTGCAACACTTAAAACAAGGTAGTGAAACTGTAACAAAATATTATGATGATTAACAAACTACCTTGTTGCATTCCTCTTTAGAAGAAAGTGAAGATGATTTTATGGATAGATTTTGGGGAGGATTAAACCATGATATTCAAGAGATACTAATTCATGAAGAGTGTTATCCTATGGACCATTTGTTTCATCTTGCGTGCAAAGCTGAACAGGAAATAAAACGACGTGTTGGCCACGAGGAGAACAAGCGCACGGTGCACATTCCAAGAGTTGATATGATTGTTCCTTCAACTACTAGGCATACTATGACAACCACATCCGTTGTTGTCAGGACTACATCACCTCCACCATGTGACACATCACCCCCGAGAGTGGCTACATCATCTGAGTTGATCATAAGAGGTAATGACAAAGGTACTGATCTTCCATCTCTACATGAGAATGATGAATGCCTTGTCAATTTGAATGCACCATCTGATGAGCTACCCACTACTTTGATCACACCACCTATTTTAGAGGACTACGTTGAAAATTTGACTTTGCCATGTGATCAAACAACTGAAATACCAACAATTTTGAGTGCACCCATTGAATTAACTATTGATGCAAAAGAACCAATGTTTAATCATTTCGATATGACCTCTAATCTTGGTGATGATTCTGTGTTGAATGACTTATTGCATGTTTGCTTATTTAAGCATGTTGTAGCATGTAAATTTGATGCAAGTAAGGTTTATTCACCAATGTTGGGATGGTTTAATGATGAACATTGTCAATCTTTTGAAATGAATAAGAGCTTCACTTATATGTGCAAACTGAGTTGCAATATTTTCATGCTTCCTACTTCTTGTGCTAATTTTTTGGCTTTAGATTTTATGAACTATGCAAGTTACTCATCTATTCATGTGTCATATATGCAAAAATCAAGGGAAGTAAAAATGGATGACATATACATATACAACATGTACACCTTGTCTTTTTTGTTAGCCACATTTCAGATTAAGCAACGCCGAGGACGGCTTTATTTTCAAGAAGGGGAGGATGATGAGGACATGACTACCTTGGATATGACCAAAAATATTGCATATATGCATATTTGTCAGGTGATTTGTAGTGCAAACTATTCAATAATCTATTTATGTTATCCAGAACAAAAATACTTCACACACTTTTGTGTTTTGTCTAATTGCAGGTGTATGGGACATTTGTACAATCCACATATGAAGATAAGGAAGAAAGAGATGTTTATTTGCTGTCCAAAAAGTTCTCTCACGTCACTTTTGGCCCAAGAGAAGATAGAGTCCAAGTCTCTCACGTTCTGGATTCAGATTCGGACTGCACAGACACACCTGACTCAAAACGCACACACGTTTTTCATACGGACTCCGAATTGGGTGATTCTTTTTTTGTTGGAAACTAGATTTCGTGCACTTTCCAACCCAATTGGAATCACCTTCAAATTCGTCCGGAGCGTTGAGTTGTGGACGAAACAATCTGATGCTGCAGCAGAATCCGAGTCAAACTACAAGTCCAAAGGTGTTACATCACCTCCACTTGGGCCCATTGGCCTTGTATGACCTAGATTTAGTTTTAGGCTGCCTTGGGACGTCCTCCCACCTCCTTGGCCGCCACCCCTTGCTCCTATATAAGTAGATCCATCTAGTAGCTTTTCCTTGGGATTTGTTTAGTTAAAAGTTAGCCATTGCAACTTCGTGTGCTTCGTTTGTGTCCAACAACGAGACCAAGACCACTTTTCGGATCCCCACCATTATCAATACTTCATATATATTCGCAATATTCAGATTGCTTTATCATATTCTTGCTCGTTCTTCGATTGCTTGCAGGAATAGACCTTCGTGGTCAGGCTGACCGTGCTTCCAGCATCGTTAGTAACCTCTCAGTGTTGGTTTAGCGATTGCTAAGGCGCAACGTCGTGCACGTTTGTAGTCGGATCGTCAAAGTCGTCTCCACCAAATCGATAGTTATCATCTCATCGAAAGATCGGAACACCCTCGCCTCTATCACCACCATTATCAATACTTCATATATATTTGCAATATTCAGATTGCTTTATCATATTCTTGCTCGTTCTTCGATTGCTTGCAGGAATAGACCTTCGTGGTCAGGCTGACCGTGCTTCCAGCATCGTCAGTAACCTCAGGAGATTGGTTTAGCGATTGCTAAGGCGCAACGTTGTGCACGTTCGTAGTCGGATTGTCAAAGTCGTCTCCACCAAATCGATAGTTATCATCTCATCGAAAGATCGGGACACCCCCGCTTCTATCAAGTGGTATCAGTTTTCAGGTTGCTCGGTGAGAATTTCCAGTTTTTCCTAGATTAGATTTATTTTCTTACCTATTGTCCAAGAAAAAGCCACAAAACAAAAGTTAGATCTATTCATCCTTTGTCCTAGCCAGACTGAGCCTTTGCAATTTTCTTTTCATTGTTTGCATTATTGAATTATCAGTTGCATCGCCGTGTCGAGTTGCTGGTCTTAGTGTCTAGTTCCTTTAGAGTTTCGAGTTCTGTTCACATTAGTCACGCAGCCGCTGCATCATTATCCCATCCGCTGTCCACCATCCCATCCACCAATTTCCACCATGTGCTACGCACTGTTTATTGTCATAATCATAGTTGAGGTCACTCACATCTTCGCCTGATCGAATCTGCATCTTATCTAGTTTGTCTTGGAAAGAGGGAGAAAAAGAATATAAAGAAACAAAAGAGAGAAAAAAGGAAAGAAAAAAAAAAGAGGGAGAAGAAAGAAAAAAAAAGCGTGAGAAAAAAAAGAGAAAAGAAAAAAAATTGGATCTATCTAGAATCAATCTCGTACCTGAATTCGGATTGGATTCTGTTTTGCGCACTGTTCAGTAAAACAGGTGTATCTTCCTCATACAAAGTCCGTTTTGGCTCCGTGAGTACTCAAATTGAAGATAGCGACGAGCCGCATCTAAATAGTTGCAGAAGCTAGTTCAATATTTGACACCTCAAAATCGGCTCCTAAATAGGTCTTTTTGCCCTCCGAAGTTCGTGAACACAGCTTGTTCCAATTTTTTAGGCCAGTTTTAGAATTCTTTGACTCCTCATATCAACTCGGAATTGAGTGATTCTTTTTGCATTGGAAAGCTTGAGTTAGTAGCATTCTTTGAAAGAATTTATCAGAAAATTGTCTTAAACTTTTCAAGAGGAAAGTTGGAGAGAGAGTTGTTGTATATCCTGCTTGGCAGTTGTTTTTCATCATTATCTTCACTGCCGTTGTGATCTTCACTTATATCTTGCTGTCAAGAGCTACTTAGTATCCTTCATTGATGCTAGTTGTGCTACGCCGTGACCTCATTAGTGTTCTAGGCTCGCGTCTCTAGTCCGGTCTAGCCTAGGACCAGCACAGTACCGTCGTTGAGCGTTTATTCAACATTGCATCTTTGAATTGATTATTGCTAATCTTTTGCTACCATATATAGCCAACCTAGCTCCACATATTTCTACACCGTGTATACGTACGCTCCCCTGGCAATCGCTTCACTCAGTATTCGGAGTTACTTGCCACCGCTGGTTGCCGATCACCGCCTGCTGCATGGTAAGAACTTGTAAGACATTGATATTTGCTTTACTGTGAGCGTTTTACCACCACATCCTAGTAGTTATAGGAATATTATTTTTGGATTTTGTTTCTTGTTCTACTAATCATGACAGGATCCAGAGTCAATTCATGGGCTTTGTCGATCGCAGGAGACATGCCACCACCTATGCAAATACCACAACCGTCACGAGAGGTGCACAAACATCCAAATGCACATGATCAGGTTAATGTATCTATACCACCATTTAATGGCCGTTTTAGACCTGCTTTATATATTGAATGGGAGTTCGACATAAAAAATATATTTGCTTCCCATAATTTCGATGAACATAAAAAGGTTCAGGTTGCGGTTGGTTCTTTCACTGGTTATGCTTTGGTTTGGTGGAGTGAATATTGTCGGTTACACCCTGATTATATACCTACTACTTGGGATGATTTGAAACTTGTCATGCGACATACTTTTGTCCCTGCTTATTATACTCGTGACATGATTAAGAAGTTGCAACACTTAAAACAAGGTAGTGAAACTGTAACAAAATATTATGATGATTTACAAACTACCTTGTTGCATTCCTCTTTAGAAGAAAGTGAAGATGATTTTATGGATAGATTTTGGGGAGGATTAAACCGTGATATTCAAGAGATACTAATTCATGAAGAGTGTTATCCTATGGACCTTTTGTTTCATCTTGCTTGCAAAGCTGAACAGGAAATAAAACGACGTGTTGGCCACGAGGAGAACAAGCGCACGGTGCACATTCCAAGAGTTGATATGATTGTTCCTTCAACTACTAGGCATACTATGACAACCACATCCGTTGTTGTCAGGACTACATCACCTCCACCATGTGACACATCGCCCCCGAGAGTGGCTACATCATCTGAGTTGATCATAAGAGGTAACGACAAAGGTACTGATCTTCCATCTCTACATGAGAATGATGATTGCCTTGTCAATTTGAATGCACCATTTGATGAGCTACCCACTACTTTGATCACACCACCTATTTTAGAGGACTACGTTGACAATTTGACTTTGCATGTGATCAAACAACTGAAATACCAACAATTTTAAGTGCACCCATTGAATTAACTATTGATGCAAAAGAACCAATGTTTAATCATTTTGATATGACCTCTAATCTTGGTGATGATTCTGTGTTGAATGACTTATTGCATGTTTGCTTATTTAAGCATGTTGTAGCATGTAAATTTGATGCAAGTAAGGTTTATTCACCAATGTTGGGATGGTTTAATGATGAACATTGTCAATCTTTTGAAATGAATAAGAGCTTCACTTATATGTGCAAACTGAGTTGCAATATTTTCATGCCTTCTACTTCTTGTGCTAATTTTTTGGCTTTAGATTTTATGAGCTAAGCAAGTTACTCATCTATTCATGTGTCATATATGCAAAAATCAAGGGAAGTAAAAATGGATGACATATACATATACAACATGTACACCTTGTCTCTTTTGTTAGCCACATTTCAGATTAAGCAACGCCGAGGACGGCTTTATTTTCAAGAAGGGGAGGATGATGAGGACATGACTACCTTGGATATTGATGAGGACATGACTACCTTGGATATGACCAAAAATATTGCATATATGCATATTTGTCAGGTGATTTGTAGTGCAAACTATTCAATAATCTATTTATGTTATCCAGAACAAAAATACTTCACACACTTTTGTGTTTTGTCTAATTGCAGGTGTATGGGACATTTGTACAATCCACATATGAAGATAAGGAAGAAAGAGATGTTTATTTGCTGTCCAAAAAGTTCTCTCACGTCACTTTTGGCCCAAGAGAAGATAGAGTCCAAGTCTCTCACGTTCTGGATTCAGATTCGGACTGCACAGACACACCTGACTCAAAACGCACACACGTTTTTCATACGGACTCCGAATTGGGTGATTCTTTTTTTGTTGGAAACTAGATTTTGTGCACTTTCCAACCCAATTGGAATCACCTTCAATTTCGTCCGGAGCGTTGAGTTGTGGACGAAACAATCTGATGCTGCAGCAGAATCCGAGTCAAAATACAAGTCCAAAGGTGTTACATCACCTCCACTTGGGCCCATTGGCCTTGTACGACCTAGATTTAGTTTTAGGCTGCCTTGGGACGTCCTCCCACCTCCTTGGCCGCCACCCCTTGCTCCTATATAACTAGATCCATCTAGTAGCTTTTCCTTGGGATTTGTTTAGTTAAAAGTTAGCCATTGCAACTTCGTGTACTTCGTTTGTGTCCAACGACCAGACCAAGACCGCTTCCAGATCCCCATCATTATCAATACTTCATATATATTTGCAATATTCAGATTGCTTTATCATATTCTTGCTCGTTCTTCGATTGCTTGCAGGAATAGACCTTCGTGGTCAGGCTGACCGTGCTTCCAGCATCGTCAGTAACCTCAGGAGATTGGTTTAGCGATTGCTAAGGCGCAACGTTGTGCACGTTCGTAGTCGGATTGTCAAAGTCGTCTCCACCAAATCGATAGTTATCATCTCATCGAAAGATCGGGACACCCCCGCTTCTATCAGCTACTGCTGTTGCTGGTACCCAGGAGGATGATGAGTATGCGGGCGATTATGAGGATGAGGTTTATCAAAATCAGATCTACGAGCAGCCACCAGCACCACCACCAGCAGGTCGACCTCAGGTATATATTCGTAATGGTAGGCCTGCACCACCACCTCAGGTACGAGATGATGTCCATATTCCTAAACTGAAATTGAATATTCCACTATTTGAGGGTAGATATGTTCCTGATATATATCTTACTTGGGAGTTAGAAACTGAACAACGATTTACATGTTTACAATATCCTGAGGAGAGACGAGTTGCTGCTGCTGTTTGTGCTTTCACTAGTTTTGCATGTGTATGGTGGTCTGAACATTGTAGATTGTATCCTATTCCAACTACTTGGGCCGCTTTGAAAACTGCTATGCGTACGCGTTGGGTTCCACCGTATTATCAACGTGAATTGCTTCAAAAATTACAGCGCTTAAGACAAGGAAAAAATTCTGTAGAAGAATATTATCAGGAATTACAAACTGGCATGATTAGATGTGGTATTGTTGAGGAGAATGAAGCTATGCTTGCACGTTTTCTGGGTGGATTAAATAGAGAGACTCAGACCATTCTAGACTATAAGGAGTATACTAATATCACTCGTTTATTCCATCTTGCTTGTAAAGCTGAACGTGAAGTGCAGGATCGACAAGCATTGGGGCGAACTAACTTTTCTGCAGGCCGACCTTCATCATGGACACCACGTGCATCTTCTACTTCAACTGCACCAGCACCTCCATCAGGTGCCACCTCCAGCCGTGATACAAGAAAACAGGCACAACCACCATTATCTGCCAAGAGCGCACCTGCGGGGCCTACACAGCGTTCTTCTTCTTCCATAGCATCAACAGGGCACACAAGTGATATTATTTGTCGTCGTTGTAAGGGAGGAGGTCATTATGCGAGAGAATGCAAATCTCCGCGTGTGATGATTGCTACCGCGGATGGTGGATGTGAGTCCGCTAGTGACTATGATGAGGAGACATTGGCTCTTATTACACGTGAAGAACATGGTGGAGATGATTCTGATCATGAGACGCAATACATGGCTCCTGAAGACGCTGACAGGTATGAATGTTTAGTTGCTCAACGTGTTTTGAGTGTGCAGGTCACACAAGCTGAGCAAAATCAGAGGCACAATTTGTTCCATACCAAGGGAGTTGTGAAGGAACGTTCTGTGCGCGTCATAATAGACGGAGGGAGCTGCAACAATTTGGCTAGCATGGAGATGGTGGAGAAGCTTTCTCTCACCACAAGACCACATTCACATCCTTACTACATCCAATGGTTCAACAACAGCGGCAAGGTTAAGGTAACACGTACTGTTCGTGTGCATTTTAGTATCTCTACATATGCTGATTATGTTGATTGTGATGTGGTACCTATGCAAGCATGTTCCTTATTACTTGGTAGACCATGGCAATTTGATAAAAATTCTGTACACCATGGTAGAAACAATCACTATACTCTTGTTCATAAGGATAAAAATATTACTTTGCTTCCTATGACTCCTGATTCCATTTTGAAAGATGATATTAATAGAGCTAATAAAGCAAAACAGGAGACGAATAAGAGTGAAAATCAGATTGTGGCAAAAGAATTTGAGCAACAAATGAAGCCTAATAATAAACCATCTAGTGTTGCTTCCGAAATTAAATTGAAAAGTGCATGTTTATTTGCCACCAAATCTGATATTGATGAGCTAGATTTCAGCAAATCTGTTTGCTATGCTTTTGTGTGCAAAGAGGCATTATTTTCATTCGAGGACGTGCCTTCCTCTTTGCCTCCTGCTGTCACTAACATTTTGCAGGAGTTCGCTGACGTCTTTCCACAAGACGTGCCACCGGGATTACCGCCTATTCGAGGGATTGAGGATCAGATTGACTTAATTCCCGGTGCTTCACTGCCAAACCGTGCACCATACCGTACCAATCCAGAGGAGACGAAGGAGATTATGCGTCAAGTACAAGAGCTTCTCGACAAAGGTTATATACGCGAATCCCTTAGTCCTTGTGCTGTTCCTATTATTCTAGTGCCGAAAAAGGATGGTACATCACGTATGTGTGTTGATTGTAGAGGCATTAATAATATTACTATTCGTTATCGTCATCCTATTCCTAGGCTAGATGATATGCTTGATGAATTGAGTGGCTCTACAATATTCTCCAAAGTTGATTTGCGTAGTGGATACCATCAAATTCGTATGAAATTGGGAGATGAATGGAAAACAGCATTCAAAACTAAGTTTGGGTTATATGAGTGGTTAGTCATGCCTTTTGGGTTAACTAATGCACCTAGTATGATGAGGACATCAATACAATTGTTACACCCACAGCCCCTGCTGCTATACATACTGGACCAATTACTAGAGCTCGTGCACGCCAACTAAATTACCAGGTACTTTCGTTTCTTGGTAATGATTCTAATGTTCATGAGAATATGATGCTGCCTAAATTGGATACATTTGTTTTGCTTACAAATGAAGGGCCTAGCTTGGAGAAGGATGAACATTGGAGCAAGAACAAGCATGGAGATGATGGCATGCGCAAGGGGAACAAGAACGGAGTTACAAGTGATGATTTCAGGACTTTGAAGCCACCATAATGGGTGCATGAAGCCTTGGACGAAATATACAAGATGCCACTTCATAAATTTCGTCCCGAGGCTATTTTAGGTGCTGCGTCACCTTATTATTGGGCCAGGCCCATGTAATTTCGAAATACATAAGTATAGGCTATTTTTAGAGTCCGTATGTGTGGGGAAACAAGAGATAGGGTTGATTTCGGACCCCTCCACCAAGGGCCACGAAATTCCCCCCCCCTCTTCCTCCATATATACAGCCCTTAGGGCATCGTTTAGACTTTGGGGTTTTGTTTAGATTAAAAGTTTGCCATAGCTGCAACTTCGCGTACTTCGTTTGTGTTCAACGACCAGACAAAGGCGTCACAGAACCCCACCTTGATCAATAAAGCTTTCATCTTATATTCGCAATATCCAGATTGCAATCTCAGTTTCTTGCTTGTTCTTCGTTTGCTCGCAGGAAACAGACCCTCGTGGTCAGGTTGATCGTGCTCCGGCGTGGTCAATAACCTCTCGGAGTTGGTTTAGCGATTGCTAAGGCGCGACGTCCTCGCACGTTCGTAGTCGGATCGTCAAAGTCGACTTCCACCAAAGCGAAATCCACCATCTCATCGAAAGACGGGACACCTTTGCCTCTATCATTTAAGGTGTTAGAGAAATTAAATGATAATGCATATAAACTTGAGCTGCCTGCAGATTTTGGGGTTAGTCCCACTTTTAACATTGCAGATTTGAAGCCTTATTTGGGTGAGGAAGATGGACTGCCGTCGAGGACGACTTCATTTCAAGAAGGGGAGGATGATGAGGACATCAATACAATTGTTACACCCACAGCCCCTGCTGCTATACATACTGGACCAATTACTAGACCTCGTGCACGCCAACTAAATTACCAGGTACTTTCGTTTCTTGGTAATGATTCTAATGTTCATGAGAATATGATGCTGCCTAAATTGGATACATTTGTTTTGCTTACAAATGAAGGGCCTAGCTTGGAGAAGGATGAACATTGGAGCAAGAACAAGCATGGAGATGATGGCATGCGCAAGGGGAACAAGAACGGAGTTACAAGTGATGATTTCAGGACTTTGAAGCCACCATAATGGGTGCATGAAGCCTTGGACGAAATATACAAGATGCCACTTCATAAATTTTGTCCCGAGGCTATTTTAGGTGCTGCGTCACCTTATTATTGGGCCAGGCCCATGTAATTTCGAAATACATAAGTATAGGCTATTTTTAGAGTACGTATGTGTGGGGAAACAAGAGATAGGGTTGATTTCGGACCCCTCCACCAAGGGCCACGAAATTCCCCCCCTCTTCCTCCATATATACAACCCTTAGGGCATCGTTTAGACTTCGGGTTTTGTTTAGATTAAAAGTTCGCCATAGCTGCAACTTCGCGTACTTCGTTTGTGTTCAACGACCAGACAAAGGCGTCACAGAACCCCACCTTGATCAATAAAGCTTTCATCTTATATTCGCAATATCCAGATTGCAATCTCAGTTTCTTGCTTGTTCTTCGTTTGCTCGCAGGAAACAGACCCTCGTGGTCAGGTTGATCGTGCTCCGGCGTGGTCAATAACCTCTCGGAGTTGGTTTAGCGATTGCTAAGGCGCGACGTCCTCGCACGTTCGTAGTCGGATCGTCAAAGTCGACTTCCACCAAAGCGAAATCCACCATCTCATCGAAAGACGGGACACCTTTGCCTCTATCACTATTTTGATGATATACTGATTTATAGCAGATCTTTGGAAGAACACTTGGAACATTTACGTGCTGTTTTTATTGCTCTACGTGATGCACGTTTGTTTGGTAACCTTGGGAAGTGCACCTTTTGCACCGACCGAGTATCTTTTCTTGGCTATGTTGTTACTCCACAGGGAATTGAAGTTGACAAAGCCAAGATTGAAGCTATTGAGAGTTGGCCGCAGCCCAAAACGGTCACACAAGTGAGGAGTTTTCTTGGCCTCGCTGGATTCTATAGGCGTTTTGTGAGAGATTTCAGCACCATTGCTGCACCTCTCAACGAGCTTACAAAGAAGGATGTGCCTTTTGTTTGGGGTACCGCACAGGAAGAAGCCTTCATGGTATTGAAAGATAAGTTGACACATGCTCCTTTACTCCAACTTCCTGATTTTAATAAGACTTTTGAGCTTGAATGTGATGCTAGTGGAATTGGATTAGGAGGTGTGTTATTACAAGATGGCAAACCTGTTGCATACTTTTCTGAAAAATTGAGTGGGCCTAGTCTGACTTATTCTACTTATGATAAAGAATTATATGCTCTTGTTCGGACTTTAGAAACATGGCAACATTATTTATGGCCCAAAGAATTTGTTATACATTCTGATCATGAATCTTTGAAACATATTATAAGTCAAGCTAAACTGAATCGTAGACATGCTAAGTGGGTTGAATTCATTGAGACTTTCCCTTATGTCATTAAACACAAGAAGGGAAAAGAAAATGTTATTGCTGATGCATTGTCTCGCCGCTATACTATGCTTTCACAACTTGACTTCAAAATATTTGGTTTGGAGACCATCAAAGATCAATATGTGCATGATGCTGATTTTAAAGATGTAATGCAGAATTGTAAAGAAGGAAGAATGTGGAACAAGTTTGTCGTTAACGATGGATTTGTGTTTCGTGCTAACAAGCTATGCATTCCAGCTAGCTCCGTTCGTCTTTTGTTGTTGCAGGAGGCGCATGGAGGAGGATTAATGGGACACTTTGGCGTGAAGAAGACGGAGGACGTACTTGCTACACATTTCTTTTGTCCAAAGATGAGACGGGATGTTGAGCGTTTTATTGCTCGCTGCACTACATGTCAAAAAGCTAAGTCATGACTCAATCCTCATGGTTTATATATGCCTTTGCCTGTACCTAGTGTTCCTTGGGAGGATATATCTATGGATTTTGTTTTAGGTTTACCTCGAACAAAGAAGGGGAGGGATAGCATATTTGTTGTCGTGGATAGATTCTTGAAAATGGCACACTTTATACCATGTCATAAAAGCGATGATGCTGTTAATGTTGCTGATTTGTTCTTTCGTGAAATTATTCGCTTGCATGGTGTGCCAAATACTATTGTTTCAGATCGTGATACTAAATTTCTTAGCCACTTTTGGAGATGTTTATGGGCTAAGTTGGGGACTAAACTGCTTTTTAGTACTACTTGTCACCCCCAAACTGATAGACAAACTGAAGTAGTCAATAGAACGTTGTCTACTATGGTTAGGGCTGTTTTGAAGAATAATAAGAAAATGTGGGAGGAATGCTTGCCTCATATTGAATTTGCTTATAATCGTTCATTGCATTCTACTACTAAGATGTGCCCTTTTGAAGTTGTGTATGGTTTCCTACCTCGTGCACCTATTGATTTGTTGCTTCTTCCATCTTCGGAGAAGGTCAATTTTGATGCTAAAAAATGTGATGAATTGATTTTAAAAATGCATGAGTTAACTAAGGAAAACATTGAGCGTATGAATGCTAAATATAAACTTGCTGGAGATAAGGGTAGAAAACATGTTGTGTTTGCACCTGGAGATCTTGTTTGGTTACATTTGCGTAAGGATAGATTTCCGGATTTGCGCAAATCAAAGTTAATGCCACGTGCTGATGGTCCCTTTAAGGTGTTAGAGAAAATAAATGATAATGCATATAAACTTGAGCTGCCTGTAGATTTTGGGGTTAGTCCCACTTTTAACCTTGCAGATTTGAAGCCTTATTTGGGTGAGGAAGATGAACTTCCGTCGAGGACGACTTTATTTCAAGAAGGGTAGGATGATGAGGACATCAATACAATTGTTACACCCACAGCCCCTGCTGCTATAAATACTGGACCAATTACTAGAGCTCGCGCACGCCAACTAAATTATCAGGCACTTTCGTTTCTTGGTAATGATTCTAATGTTCATGAGAATATGATGCTGCCTAAATTGGATACATTTGTTTTGCTTATAAATGAAGGGCCTAGCTTGGAGAAGGATGAATATTGGATTAAGAACAAGCATGGAGATGATGGCATGCGCAAGGGGAACAAGAACGGAGTTACAAGTGATGATTTCAGGACTTTGAAGCCACCATAATGGGTGCATGAAGCCTTGGACGAAATATACAAGATGCCACTTCATAAATTTCATCCCGATGCTATTATAGGTGCTGCGTCACCTTATTATTGGGCCAGACCCATGTAATTTCGAAATACATAAGTATAGGCTATTTTTAGAGTCCGTATGTGTGGGGAAACAAGAGATAGGGTTGTTTTCGGACCCCTCCAGCAAGGGTCACGAAATTCCCCCTCTTCCTCCATATATACAGCCCTTAGGGCATCGTTTAGACTTTGGGTGTTGTTGTAGATTAAAAGTTCGCCATAGCTGCAACTCCGCGTACTTCGTTTGTGTTCAACGACCAGACAAAGGCGTCACAGAACCCCACCTTGATCAATAAAGCTTTCATCTTATATTCGCAATATCCAGATTGCAATCTTAGTTTCTTGCTTGTTCTTCGTTTGCTCGCAGGAAACAAACCCTCGTGGTCAGGTTGATCGTGCTCCGGCGTGGTCAATAACCTCTCGAAGTTGGTTTAGCGATTGCTAAGGCGCGACGTCCTCGCACGTTCGTAGTCGGATCGTCAAAGTCGATTGCCACCAAAGCGATATCCATCATCTCATCGAAAGACGGGACACCTTTGCCTCTATCACCGTGCAGAGAGGCCATGGTGGAAGATACCGGCTGCATCCGGTAGGCATGCCACCTGGTCCGGGGGCATGGGTGTTTCGGTTGGAGCCGAAGGGGGTAGCTCCCCTAGTTTGCGCTTGTTATAAATTTTGTGATCCCATGCTAGTCGAGGTTGTAGCCTCCCCACTTAGAATTTCGCTTAACGGGTGTCGTGGGTGATTCCAGACACCGGTAAGTTAGGCTGGTGTGTGCAGTCAGGTGTGTTCTCAATTAAAAGACCGTAGACGGAATTAGTCCCGACCGACTAAAGGAATCCGTTACTCGTGGGTAAAGAGTACACCCTCTGTAGAGATTATATCTATTCGAATAGCCGTGTCCATGGTTAAGGACTACAGTCTGGGATGGGTCAAGTGTCGGTCTTCGGAGGAACAATTGCTAAACCAGAACATGGATCATGACTTGTGACTCGTGATGACTATGATTACTATTATTATGAACTAACCATATACATTATTTGAATTATTGAGCATCCCTAGGATGGTTCTACCTCTTGGATGTTCACTGTGATTACTCTCATATAAGCCCTTTATGTGGTGTCGCGGAGACGCCCGACTGTGGCATGCTTGTTATTCATTTACTTTGTAAGCCCTTTATGTGGTGTCCCTGAGACGCCCGACTGTGGCATGCTTGCTATTTACTTACTCTATAAGCCCTTTATGTGGTGTCGCATAGACACCCGACTGTGGCATGTTTGCCGCTTATTTCCTTTATAAGCCCTTTATGTGACATCGCTCAGACGCCCGACTGAGGCATGCTTTATACTATTAACCTTTCGAGGTGTCGCTTCCGACACCCGATCGGTGCATTCTTTTTTTTTACTCCCTTGTTACATATTCATGTTGTATGTGATTAACCCGCTTGCGTGCATCCTGGATGTTTATTTTGTGACTGACGTAAGATCATAGAATAATTCAGAGCATGATTATCATTTGTTATATTATACATGTGTTCATAATGTTTGCGAGTACATTCAAAAGTACTCACTGGCTTGTCCCTGGCTATTGTCTTGGCCAGATTTCTTGCGTGGAGAGGAGCGTCGCGATGACAACCCCGGAACTTATGCAATGGTGACAGCAGCCTCGTGAAGATAGGAGTTATCCAGGTCAGCTGTTCCTGTGGGAAAAGGAGTCCCATAGACGCTGATGATCCGCAAACCGCTTCCGCCATCAACCACTAGAAACCATTTGTTGTACTAATAGGCCAGAATGGTCTTGTACTACTCATTTTGTATTTTGATTGGAGTTTCTATATCAAGTTGGTGTCTCATCAGCTAACAGTAATCCTTGGGCTGGTGAGCATAAGGGCCATTTTCTGGGAAATTAATATCCCGAAAATCCGGTCCCGACATGAAACAATTTGCATTGGATATTTAAATGATCATGTTCATTGCAAAGTTCACAAGGATGGCAAAGAAATTTTAAATCTTCAGCACAAGCATCTAGCCTTTCTTGCAACCATTTAGTTTCTAAATACTTATGCCTCTTGCAAAATATATCTTCCCTATTTGGTGTGTACTTGCAAACTCTATGCACTCCACAAAATTTGACATGCTTATAAGAGACATTTTCATCATGACTAGTGCAATCATCATTAGTACCATGGATATTCAAGAAACTCATACTAACAACATTGGAATCATGCTCATCATTCAAATATTTAGTGCCAAACATTCTAATGAATTCTTCTTCTAACAATTTGGCACAATTATCGGAATCCTTATTTTCATGAAAGATATTAAAAAGATGAAGCATATGAGGTACCCTCAATTCCATTTTTTGGTAGTTTTTTTATAGACTAAACTAGTGATAAAACAAGAAACAAAAAGATTCGATTGCAAGATCTAAAGATGTACCTTCAAGCGCTAACCTCCCCGGCAACGGTGCCAGAAAAGAGCTTGATGTCTACTACACAACCTTCTTCTTGTAGACGTTGTTGGGCCTCCAAGTGCAGAGATTTGTAGGATAGTAGCAAATTTCCCTCAAGTGGATGACCTAAGGTTTATCAATCCGTGGGAGGCGTAGGATGAAGATGGCCTCTATCAAGCAACCCTGCAACCAAATAACAAAGAGTCTCTTGTGATAGAGGCTAAGGTGTCCCGATGTTTCGATGAGATGGTGGCTATCGTTTTCTGTGGGAGTCGACCTTGACGATCCGACTACGAACGTGCGAGACGTCGCGCCTTAGCAATCGCTAAACCAACTTCCGAGGGTTAATGACCACGCCGGAGCACGATCAACCTGACCACGAGGGTCTGTTTCCTGCGAGCAAACAAAGAACAAGCAAGAAACTGAGATTGCAATCAGGATATTTCGAATATAAGATGAAAGCTTTATTGATCAAGGTGGGGTTCTGTGACGTCTTGGTCTGGTCGTTGGACACAAACGAAGTACGCGAAGTTGCAGCTATGGCGAACTTTTAATCTAAACAAAACCCAAAGTCTAAACGACGCCCTAAGGGCTGTATATATGGAGGAAGAGGGGGGAATTTCGTGGCCCTTGAGGGTGGGGTCTGAAACCAACCCTAACTCTTGTTTCCCCACACATACGGACTCTAAAAATAGCCTATACTTAAGTATTTCGAAATTACATGGACCTGGCCCATTACTAAGGTGACGCAGCACCTAGAATAGCCTATGGACGAATATTATGAAGTGGCATCTTGTATATTTCGTCCAAGGCTTCATGCACTCCTTATGGCGGCTTCAAAGTCCTGAAATCATCACTTGTAACTCCGTTCTTGATCCCCTTGCGCATGCCATCAACTCCATGCGTGTTCTTGCTCCAATGTTCATCCTTCTCCAAGCTAGGCCCTTCATTTGTAAGCAAAACAAATGTATCCAATTTAGGCAGCATCATAATCTCATGAACATTAGAATCATTACCAAGAAACGAAAGTATGGTAATTTAATTGGCGTGCGCGAGCTCTAGTAATTGGTCCAGTATATGTAACAGTAGGGGCTGTGGGTATAACAATGGTATTGATGTCCTCATCATCCTCCCCTTCTTGAAATGAAGTCGTCCTCGACGGAAGCGCATCTTCCTCACCCAAATAAGGCTTCAAATCTGCAATGTTAAAAGTGGGACTAACCCCAAAATCTACAGGTAGCTCAAATTTATATGCATTATCATTTATTTTCTCTAACACCTTAAAAGGACCATTAGCACGTGGCATTAGCTTTGATTTGCGCAGATTAGGAAATCTATCTTTACGCAAATGTAACCAAACAAGATCTCCAGGCGCAAACACAACATGTTTTCTACCCTTATCTCCAACAAGTTTATATTTAGCATTCATACGCTCAATGTTTTCCTTAGTTAACTCATGCATTTTTAAAATCAATTCAGAACGTTCTTTAGCATCAAAATTAACCTTCTCTGAAGATGGAAGAGGCAACAAATCAATAGGTGCACGAGGTAGGAAACCATACACAATTTCAAAAGGGCACATCCTAGTAGTAGAATGCAATGAACGATTATAAGCAAATTCAATATGAGGCAAGCATTCTTCCCACATTTTCTTGTTATTCTTCAAAATAGCCCTAAGCATAGTAGACAATGTTCTATTGACTACTTCAGTTAGTCCATCAGTTTGGGCGTGACAAGTAGTACTAAAAAGCAGCTTAGTCCCCAACTTAGCCCATAAACATCTCCTAAAGTGGCTAAGAAATTTAGTATCACGATCTGAAACAATAGTATTTGGCACACCATGTAAGCGAATAATTTCACGAAAGAACAAATCAGCAACATTAACAGCATCATCGCTTTTATGACATGGTATAAAGTGTGCCATTTTCGAGAACCTATCCATGACAACAAATATGCTATCCCTGATGAGGACATCAATACAATTGTTACACCCACAGCCCCTGCTGCTATACATACTGGACCAATTACTAGAGCTCGTGCACGCCAACTAAATTACCAGGTACTTTCGTTTCTTGGTAATGATTTTAATGTTCATGAGAATATGATGCTGCCTAAATTGGATACATTTGTTTTGCTTACAAATGAAGGGCCTAGCTTGGAGAAGGATGAACATTGGAGCAAGAACAAGCATGGAGATGATGGCATGCGCAAGGGGAACAAGAACGGAGTTACAAGTGATGATTTCAGGACTTTGAAGCCACCATAATGGGTGCATGAAGCCTTGGACGAAATATACAAGATGCCACTTCATAAATTTCGTCCCGAGGCTATTTTAGGTGCTGCGTCACCTTATTATTGGGCCAGGCCCATGTAATTTCGAAATACATAAGTATAGGCTATTTTTAGAGTCCGTATGTGTGGGGAAACAAGAGATAGGGTTGATTTCGGACCCCTCCACCAAGGGCCACGAAATTCCCCCCCCCTCTTCCTCCATATATACAGCCCTTAGGGCATCGTTTAGACTTTGGGGTTTTGTTTAGATTAAAAGTTTGCCATAGCTGCAACTTCGCGTACTTCGTTTGTGTTCAACGACCAGACAAAGGCGTCACAGAACCCCACCTTGATCAATAAAGCTTTCATCTTATATTCGCAATATCCAGATTGCAATCTCAGTTTCTTGCTTGTTCTTCGTTTGCTCGCAGGAAACAGACCCTCGTGGTCAGGTTGATCGTGCTCCGGCGTGGTCAATAACCTCTCGGAGTTGGTTTAGCGATTGCTAAGGCGCGACGTCCTCGCACGTTCGTAGTCGGATCGTCAAAGTCGACTTCCACCAAAGCGAAATCCACCATCTCATCGAAAGACGGGACACCTTTGCCTCTATCAAGTGGTATCAGATTTCCAGGTTGCTCGGTGAGATTTTATAGTTTTTCGTAGTTTAGATCGAGTCTGTTCTTCATACCTACAGTCCACGAAAAAGCCACAAAAAAAATTAGGGTTAGTTCATCATATCCGAACCAATCTGAGCCTTTGCATAATCTTTTTAGGGTTTTGCTTTGTTGAATTTGCGGTTGCATCGTCGTGTCTAGTTGCTGGTCTTAGAGTCTAGTCTTTTAGAGTTTCGAGTTCTGGTCATAAGTTGTCACGCCGCCGCCGCACCATCATCATCGCCCCTGCCATCTACCACCACCGCTCCGAATCCGTATCCATATACCACCACCAATCTGTGCCCATATACCACCACCGATCCATATCCATATACTACCACCGCTACCACCACCCCTGCCATATACCACCACCATATATCCACCACCAATCCGAGTTCCTTGCTTATTAGGTTTGTTTTCTGGATCCATCTAGATTCCGATTTGTGTTTTCCTTGCCGGAGTAGGTTTCGGAAAAAAAAAGAGTCGGGTAGCCACGCTCCGTTTAGGCCCAAAATTTTTCGAAAACGCATTTTTCGAAAAAATTTCTGGCTATCCTATTTTTAGGTGTTTCTGAGTGTTTTGAGACAGGTGCCATTATAGGAAGTTTTTTTTGACCCGTTTCCAGTTTTTGGGTCCGGGCAGTCGAAAAAAAAAATTGGTCGAAAAATTTCGTGCCCATCCTGTCAGTTTGAGCTAGGAAGAGTTTTGAGACACTCGCCATTATAGTGATTTTTTGCAAAAAAAAAAGAGCGAAAAAATAAAATTCAGAGTGTGCTTTTCCCTTGTTTACGTGCCGCGCCGTGATTTTGTTGGTGTTCTAGGCTCACGTCTCTAGCACAGTCTAGCCTAGGACCAGCACAGTACCGTCGTTGAGCGTTTATTCAACTTTGCATCTCTGAATTGATTATTGCTGACCCTTTTTGCTACCATAGTATAAGCCTTCCCAGCTCCACATACATCTACGTCGTGCGTTTGACTCTCCCTGGTAATCGCTCTATCCAAGCTTTGAGAGTTTTGACTACAACGGTTGCCGATCACCGCCTGTTGCTGGGTAAGAACTGGTAAGAATTTGAGTTTTGCTTGACGGATTTGTGACACCCACCACCACCACTTGTTCGTAGTCTGTAGGATCATATTCTTGTGTGTTTCTATTGCTGCTAACCATGCCAGGATCACAAGCCGACGAGATTGACTGGGAGAATTTATCAAACAAGGAGCTTCATGATAAGTTTCAGCAAATGATGACTGAACAGGTGCAAGATGTGCTGAACAATTTTGAAGAGGCCATGGAGAAGATCACTGGCTTTGAGAAGACGTTCGAAACAAAGCTCGATAACAAGTTTAATGAATTGCTCGCGCGTCTTCCACCACCACCACCCGCTGCAGCTAACGCACCTCTCCAACAACAACAACAACAACAACAACAACGACTACCTCCACGTCGCGAAGCAGACCTCCGCCGAGCAAGCCGTGTTCCTCTTGCGTTTGGCCAAACTGTTGGTGCTGCTGTTGATACTTCTGTGGCTCCTGCTGCTGATGCGGAGGAGGATGATTATGTGGGAGACTATGAGGATGAGGTTGATCAAAATCAACACTACGTGCAGCCACCTGTACCACCACCAGCAGGTCGACCTCAGGTATATATTCGTAATGGTAGGCCTGCACCACCACCTCAGGTACGAGATAATGTCCATATTCCTAAACTGAAATTGAATATTCCACCATTTGAGGGTAGATATGTTCCTGATATATATCTTACTTGGGAGTTAGAAACTGAACAACGATTTACATGTTTACAATATCCTGAGGAGAGACGAGTTGCTGCTGCTGTTTGTGCTTTCACTAGTTTTGCATGTGTATGGTGGTCTGAACATTGTAGATTGTATCCTATTCCAACTACTTGGGCTGCTTTGAAAACTGCTATGCGTACGCGTTGGGTTCCACCATATTATCAACGTGAATTGCTTCAAAAATTGCAGCGTTTATGATAGAGGCAAAGGTGTCCCGTCTTTCGATGAGATGGTGGATTTCGCTTTGGTGGAAGTCGACTTTGACGATCCGACTACGAACGTGCGAGGACGTCGCGCCTTAGCAATCGCTAAACCAACTCCGAGAGGTTATTGACCACGCCGGAGCACGATCAACCTGACCACGAGGGTCTGTTTCCTGCGAGCAAACGAAGAACAAGCAAGAAACTGAGATTGCAATCTGGATATTGCGAATATAAGATGAAAGCTTTATTGATCAAGGTGGGGTTCTGTGACGCCTTTGTCTGGTCGTTGAACACAAACGAAGTACGCGAAGTTGCAGCTATGGCAAACTTTTAATCTAAACAAAACCCCAAAGTCTAAACGATGCCCTAAGGGCTGTATATATGGAGGAAGAGGGGGGGGGAATTTCGTGGCCCTTGGTGGAGGGGTCCGAAATCAACCCTATCTCTTGTTTCCCCACACATACGGACTCTAAAAATAGCCTATACTTATGTATTTCGAAATTACATGGGCCTGGCCCAATAATAAGGTGACGCAGCACCTAAAATAGCCTCGGGACGAAATTTATGAAGTGGCATCTTGTATATTTCGTCCAAGGCTTCATGCACCCATTATGGTGGCTTCAAAGTCCTGAAATCATCACTTGTAACTCCGTTCTTGTTCCCCTTGCGCATGCCATCATCTCCATGCTTGTTCTTGCTCCAATGTTCATCCTTCTCCAAGCTAGGCCCTTCATTTGTAAGCAAAACAAATGTATCCAATTTAGGCAGCATCATATTCTCATGAACATTAGAATCATTACCAAGAAACAAAAGTACCTGGTAATTTAGTTGGCGTGCACGAGCTCTAGTAATTGGTCCAGTATGTATAGCAGCAGGGGCTGTGGGTGTAACAATTGTATTGATGTCCTCATCACTTTGCATCTCTGAATTGATTATTGCTGACCCTTTTTGCTACCATATTATAAGCCTTCCCAGCTCCACATACATCTACATCGTGCGTTTGACTCTCCCTGGTAATCGCTCTATCCAAGCTTTGAGAGTTTTGACTACAACGGTTGCCGATCACCGCCTGTTGCTGGGTAAGAACTGGTAAGAATTTGAGTTTTGCTTGACGGATTTGTGACACCCACCACCACCACTTGTTCGTAGTCTGTAGGATCATATTCTTGTGTGTTTCTATTGCTGCTAACCATGCCAGGATCACAAGCCGACGAGATTGACTGGGAGAATTTATCGAACAAGGAGCTTCATGATAAGTTTCAGCAAATGATGACTGAACAGGTGCAAGATGTGCTGAACAATTTTGAAGAGGCCATGGAGAAGATCACTGGCCTTGAGAAGACGTTCGAAACAAAGCTCGATAACAGATTTAATGAATTGCTCACGCGTCTTCCACCACCACCACCCGCTGCACCTAACGCACCTCTCCAACAACAACAACAACAACGACGACTACCTCCACGTCGCGAAAGAGACCTTCGCCGAGCGAGCCGTGTTCCTCTTGCGTTTGGCCAAACTGTTGGTGCTGCTGTTGATACTTCTGTGGCTCCTGCTACTGCTGTTGCTGGTACCCAGGAGGATGATGAGTATGCGGGCGATTATGAGGATGAGGTTGATCAAAATCAGATCTACGAGCAGCCACCAGCACCACCACCAGCAGGTCGACCTCAGGTATATATTCGTAATGGTAGGCCTGCACCACCACCTCAGGTACGAGATGATGTCCATATTCCTAAACTGAAATTGAATATTCCACCATTTGAGGGTAGATATGTTCCTGATATATATCTTACTTGGGAGTTAGAAACTGAACAACGATTTACATGTTTACAATATCCTGAGGAGAGACGAGTTGCTGCTGCTGTTTGTGCTTTCACTAGTTTTGCATGTGTATGGTGGTCTGAACATTGTAGATTGTATCCTATTCCAACTACTTGGGCCGCTTTGAAAACTGCTATGCGTACGCGTTGGGTTCCACCATATTATCAACGTGAATTGCTTTAAAAATTACAGCGCTTAAGACAAGGAAAAATTTCTGTAGAAGAATATTATCAGGAATTACAAACTGGCATGATTAGATGTGGTATTGTTGAGGAGAATGAAGCTATGCTTGCACGTTTTCTGGGTGGTTTAAATAGAGAGATTCAGACCATTCTAGACTATAAGGAGTATACTAATATCACTCGTTTATTCCATCTTGCTTGTAAAGCTGAACGTGAAGTGCAGGATCGACAAGCATTGGGGCGAACTAACTTTTCTGCAGGCCGACCTACATCATGGACACCACGTGCATCTTCTACTTCAACTGCACCAGCACCTCCATCCGGTGCCACCTCCAGCCGTGATACAAGAAAACAGGCACAACCACCATTATCTGCCAAGAGCGCACCTGCGGGGCCTGCACAGCGTTCTTCTTCTTCCATGGCATCAACAGGGCACACAAGTGATATTATTTGTCGTCGTTGTAAGGGAGGAGGTCATTATGCGAGGGAATGCAAATCTCCGCGTGTGATGATTGCTACCGCGGATGGTGGATATGAGTCCGCTAGTGACTATGATGAGGAGACATTGGCTCTTATTACACGTGAAGAACATGGTGGAGATGATTCTGATCATGAGACTCAATACATGGCTCCTGAAGACGCTGACAGGTATGAATGTTTAGTTGCTCAACGTGTTTTGAGTGCGCAGGTCACACAAGCTGAGCAAAATCAGAGGCACAATTTGTTCCATACCAAGGGAGTTGTGAAGGAACGTTCTGTGCGCGTCATAATAGACGGAGGGAGCTGCAACAACTTGGCTAGCATGGAGATGGTGGAGAAGCTTTCTCTCATGTTAGAGGCGAGGGTCCCGATCTTTCGATGAGATGATAACTATCGATTTGGTGGAGACGACTTTGACGATCCGACTACAACCATGCACGACGTTGCGCCTAAGCAATCGCTAAACCAATCTCCTGAGGTTACTGACAATGCTGGAAGCACGGTCAGCCTGACCACGAAAGTCTATTCCTACAAGCAATCGAAGAACGAGCAAGAATATGATAAAGCAATCTGAATATTGCAAATATATATGAAGTATTGATAATGGTGGGGATCCGGAAGCGGTCTTGGTCTGGTCGTTGGACACAAACGAAGTACACGAAGTTGCAATGGCTAACTTTTAACTAAACAAATCCCAAGGAAAAGCTACTAGATGGATCTACTTATATAGGAGCAAGGGGTGGCGGCCAAGGAGGTGGGAGGACGTCCCAAGGCAGCCTAAAACTAAATCTAGGTCGTACAAGGCCAATGGGCCCAAGTGGAGGTGATGTAACACCTTTGGACTTGTAGTTTGACTCGGATTCTGCTGCAGCATCAGATTGTTTCGTCCACAACTCAACGCTCCGGACGAATTTGAAGGTGATTCCAATTGGGTTGGAAAGTTCACGAAATCTAGTTTCCAACAAAAAAAGAATCACCCAATTTGGAGTCCGTATGAAAAACTTGTGTGCGTTTTGAGTCAGGTGTGTCTGTGCAGTCCGAATCTGAATCCAGAACGTGAGAGACTTGGACTCTATCTTCTCTTGGGCCAAAAGTGACGTGAGAGAACTTTTTGGACAGCAAATAAACATCTCTTTCTTCCTTATCTTCATATGTGGATTGTACAAATGTCCCATACACCTGCAATTAGACAAAACACAAAAGTGTGTGAAGTATTTTTGTTCTGGATAACATAAATAGATTATTGAATAGTTTGCACTAGAAATCACCTGACAAATATGCATATATGCAATATTTTTGGTCATATCCAAGGTAGTCATGTCCTCATCATCCTCCCCATCTTGAAAATAAAGCCGTCCTCGGCGTTGCTTAATCTGAAATGTGGCTAACAAAAAAGACAAGGTGTACATGTTGTATATGTATATGTCATCCATTTTTACTTCCCTTGATTTTTGCATATATGACACATGAATAGATGAGTAACTTGCATAGTTCATAAAATCTAAAGCCAAAAAATTAGCACAAGAAGTAGAAGGCATGAAAATATTGCAACTCAGTTTGCACATATAAGTGAAGCTCTTATTCATTTCAAAAGATTGACAACGTTCATCATTAAACCATCCCAACATTGGTGAATAAACCTTACTTGCATCAAATTTACATGCTACAACATGCTTAAATAAGCAAACATGCAATAAGTCATTCAACACAGAATCATCACCAAGATTAGAGGTCATATCAAAATGATTAAACATTGGTTCTTTTGCATCAATAGTTAATTCAATGGGTGCACTCAAAATTGTGGGTATTTCAGTTGTTTGATCACATGGCAAAGTCAAATTATCAACGTAGTCCTCTAAAATAGGTGGTGTGATCAAAGTAGTGGGTAGCTCATCAGATGGTGCATTCAAATTGACAAGGCATTCATCATTTTCATGTAGAGATGGAAGATCAGTACCTTTGTCATTACCTCTTATGATCAACTCAGATGATGTAGCCACTCTTGGGGGCGATGTGTCACATGGTGGAGGTGATGTAGTCCTGACAACAACGGATGTGGTTGTCATAGTATGCCTAGTAGTTGAAGGAACAATCATATCAACTCTTGGAATGTGCACCGTGCGCTTGTTCTCCTTGTGGCCAACACGTCGTTTTATTTCCTGTTCAGCTTTGCAAGCAAGATGAAACAAATGGTCCATAGGATAACACTCTTCATGAATTAGTATCTCTTGAATATCATGATTTAATCCTCCCCAAAATCTATCCATAAAATCATCTTCACTTTCTTCTAAAGAGGAATGCAACAAGGTAGTTTGTAAATCATCATAATATTTTGTTACAGTTTCACTACTTTGTTTTAAGTGTTGCAACTTCTTAATCATGTCACGAGTATAATAAGCAGGGACGAAAGTATGTCGCATGGCAAGTTTCAAATCATCCCAAGTAGTAGGTATATAATCAGGGTGTAACCGACAATATTCACTCCACCAAACCAAAGCATAACCAGTGAAAGAACCAACCGCAACCTTAACCTTTTTATGTTCATCAAAATTATGGGAAGCAAATATATTTTTTATGTCAAACTCCCATTCAATATATAAAGCAGGTTTAAAACGGCCATTAAATGGTGGTATAGATACATTAACCTGATCATGTGCATTTGGATGTTTGTGCACCTCTCGTGACGGTTGTGGTATTTGCAAAGGTGGTGGCACGTCTCCCGCGATCGACAAAGCCCATGAATTGACTCTGGATCCTGTCATGATTAGTAGAACAAGAAACAAAACCCAAAAATAATGTTCCTATAACTACTAGGATGTGGTGGTAAAATGCTCACAGTAAAGCAAATATAAATGTCTTACAAGTTCTTACCATGCAGCAGGTGGTGATCGGCAACCAGCGGTGTCAAGTAACTCCGAATATTGAGTAAAGCGATTGCCAGGGGAGCGTACGTATACACGGTGTATAAAATATGTGGAGCTGGGTTGGCTATATATGGTAGCAAAAGATTAGCAATAATCAATTCAAAGATGCAATGTTGAATAAACGCTCAACGACGATACTGTGCTGGTCCTAGGCTAGACCGGACTAGAGACGCGAGCCTAGAACACTAATGAGGTCACGGCGTAGCACAACTAGCATCAATGAAGGATACTAAGTAGCTCTTGACAGCAAGATATAAGTGAAGATCACAACGACAGTGAAGATAATGATGAAAAACAACTGCCAAGCAGGATATACAACAACTCTCTCTCCAACTTTCCTCTTGAAAAGTTTGAGACAATTTTCTGATAAATTCTTTCAAAGAATGCTACTAACTCAAGCTTTCCAATGCAAAAAGAATCACTCAATTCCGAGTTGATATGAGGAGTCAAAGAATTCTAAAACTGGCCTGAAAAGTTGGAACAAGCTGTGTTTATGAACTTCGGAGGGCAAAAAGACCTATTTAGAAGCCGATTTTGAGGTGTCAAATATTGAACATGCTTCTGCAACTATTTAGATGCGGCTCGTCTCTAGCTTCAATTTGAGTACTCACGAAGCCAAAACGGACTTCGTATGAGGAAGATACACCTGTTTTACTGAACAGTGTGCAAAACAGATTCCAATCCGAATTCAGGTACGAGATTGATTCTAGATAGATTCGATTTTTTGTTTTTTTTTCTCACGCTTTTTTTTCTTTTTCTTCTCCCTCTTTTCTTTTTTTTTCTTTCCTTTTTTCTCTCTTTTTTTTCTTTATATTCTTTTTCTCCCTCTTTTCAAGACAAACTAGATAAGATGCAGATTCGATCAGGCGAAGATGTGAGTGACCTCAACTATGATTATGACAATAAACAGTGCGTAGCACGTGGTGGAAATTGGTGGATGGGATGGTGGACAGCGGATGGGATAATGATGCAGCGGCTGCGTGACTAATATGAACAGAACTCGAAACTCTAAAGGAACTAGACACTAAGACCAGCAACTCGACACGGCGATGCAACCGATAATTCAATAATGCAAACAATGAAAAGAAAATTGCAAAGGCTCAGTCTGGCTAGGACAAAGGATGAATAGATCTAACTTTTGTTTTGTGGCTTTTTCTTGAACAATAGGTAAGAAAATAAATCTAATCTAGGAAAAACTGGAAATTCTCACCGAGCAACCTGAAAACTGATACCACTTGATAGAGGCGAGGGTCCCGATCTTTCGATGAGATGATGGATGTCGCTTTGGTGGAAGTCGACTTTGACGATCCGACTACAACCATGCACGACGTTGCGCCTAAGCAATCGCTAAACCAATCTCCTGAGGTTACTGACAATGCTGGAAGCACGGTCAGCCTGACCACGAAGGTCTATTCCTGCAAGCAATCGAAGAACGAGCAAAAATATGATAAAGCAATCTGAATATTGCAAATATATATGAAGTATTGATAATGGTGGGGATCCGGAAGCGGTCTTGGTCTGGTCGTTGGACACAAACGAAGTACACGAAGTTGCAATGGCTAACTTTTAACTAAACAAATCCCAAGGAAAAGCTACTAGATGGATCTACTTATATAGGAGCAAGGGGTGGCGGCCAAGGAGGTGGGAGGACGTCCCAAGGCAGCCTAAAACTAAATCTAGGTCGTACAAGGCCAATGGGCCCAAGTGGAGGTGATGTAACACCTTTGGACTTGTAGTTTGACTCGGATTCTGCTGCAGCATCAGATTGTTTCGTCCACAACTCAACGCTCCGGACGAATTTGAAGGTGATTCCAATTGGGTTGGAAAGTGCACGAAATCTAGTTTCCAACAAAAAAAGAATCACCGAATTTGGAGTCCGTATGAAAAACTTGTGTGCGTTTTGAGTCAGGTGTGTCTGTGCAGTCCGAATCTGAATCCAGAACGTGAGAGACTTGGACTCTATCTTCTCTTGGGCCAAAAGTGACGTGAGAGAACTTTTTGGACAGCAAATAAACATCTCTTTCTTCCTTATCTTCATATGTGGATTGTACAAATGTCCCATACACCTGCAATTAGACAAAACACAAAAGTGTGTGAAGTATTTTTGTTCTGGATAACATAAATAGATTATTGAATAGTTTGCACTACAAATCACCTCACAAATATGCATATATGCAATATTTTTGGTCATATCCAAGGTAGTCATGTCCTCATCATCTCACCACAAGACCACATCCACATCCTTACTACATCCAATGGTTCAACAACAGCGGCAAGGTTAAGGTAACACGTACTGTTCGTGTGCATTTTAGTATCTCTACATATGCTGATTATGTTGATTGTGATGTGGTACCTATGCAAGCATGTTCCTTATTACTTGGTAGACCATGGCAATTTGATAAAAATTCTGTACACCATGGTAGAAACAATCACTATACTCTTGTTCATAAGGATAAAAATATTACTTTGCTTCCTATGACTCCTGATTCCATTTTGAAAGATGATATTAATAGAACTAATAAAGCAAAATAGGAGACGAATAAGAGTGAAAATCAGATTGTGGCAAAAGAATTTGAGCAACAAATGAAGCCTAATAATAAACCATCTAGTGTTGCTTCTGAAATTAAATTGAAAAGTGCATGTTTATTTGCCACCAAATCTGATATTGATGAGCTAGATTTCAGCAAATCTGTTTGCTATGCTTTTGTGTGCAAAGAGGCATTATTTTCATTCGAGGACGTGCCTTCCTCTTTGCCTCCTGCTGTCACTAACATTTTGCAGGAGTTCGCTGACGTCTTTCCACAAGACGTGCCACCGGGATTACCGCCTATTCGAGGGATTGAGCATCAGATTGACTTAATTCCCGGTGCTTCACTGCCAAACCGTGCACCATACCGTACCAATCCAGAGGAGACGAAGGAGATTATGCGCCAAGTACAAGAGCTTCTCGACAAAGGTTATATACGCGAATCCCTTAGTCCTTGTGCTGTTCCTATTAATCTAGTGCCGAAAAAGGATGGTACATCACGTATGTGTGTTGATTGTAGAGGCATTAATAATATTACTATTCGTTATCGTCATCCTATTCCTAGGCTAGATGATATGCTTGATGAATTGAGTGGCTCTACAATATTCTCCAAAGTTGATTTGCATAGTGGCTACCATCAAATTCGTATGAAATTGGGAGATGAATGGAAAACAGCATTTAAAACTAAGTTTGGATTATATGAGTGGTTAGTCATGCCTTTTGGGTTAACTAATGCACCTAGTACTTTCATGAGATTAATGAACGAAGTTTTACGTGCTTTCATTGGACGATTTGTGGTAGTTTACTTTGATGACATACTGATTTATAGCAGATCTTTGGAAGAACATTTGGAACATTTACGTGCTGTTTTTATTGCTCTACGTGATGCGCGTTTGTTTAGTAACCTTGGGAAGTGCACCTTTTGCACCGACCGAGTATCTTTTCTTGGCTATGTTGTTACTCCACAGGGAATTGAAGTTGACAAAGCCAAGATTGAAGCTATTGAGAGTTGGCCGCAGCCCAAAACGGTCACACAAGTGAGGAGTTTTCTTGGCCTCGCTGGATTCTATAGGCGTTTTGTGAGAGATTTCAGCACCATTGCTGCACCTCTCAACGAGCTTACAAAGAAGGATGTGCCTTTTGTTTGGGGTACCGCACAGGAAGAAGCCTTCACGGTATTGAAAGATAAGTTGACACATGCTCCTTTACTCCAACTTCCTGTTTTTAATAAGACTTTTGAGCTTGAATGTGATGCTAGTGGAATTGGATTAGGCGGTGTGTTATTACAAGATGGCAAACCTGTTGCATACTTTTCTGAAAAATTGAGTGGGCCTAGTCTGAATTATTCTACTTATGATAATGAATTATATGCTCTTGTTCGGACTTTAGAAACATGGCAACATTATTTATGGCCCAAAGAATTTGTTATACATTCTAATCATGAATCTTTGAAACATATTAGAAGTCAAGCTAAAATGAATCGTAGACATGCTAAATGGGTTGAATTCATTGAGACTTGCCCTTATGTCATTAAACACAAGAAGGGAAAAGAAAATGTTATTGCTGATGCATTGTCTCGTCGCTATACTATGCTTTCACAACTTGACTTCAAAATATTTGGTTTGGAGACCATCAAAGATCAATATGTGCATGATGCTGATTTTAAAGATGTAATGCAGAACTGTAAAGAAGGAAGAATGTGGAACAAGTTTGTCGTTAACGATGGATTTGTGTTTCGTGCTAACAAGCTATGCATTCCAGCTAGCTCCGTTCGTCTTTTGTTGTTGCAGGAGGCGCATGGAGGAGGATTAATGGGACACTTTGGCGTGAAGAAGACGGAGGACGTACTTGCTACACATTTCTTTTGGCCAAAGATGAGACGGGATGTTGAGCGTTTTATTGCTCGATGCACTACATGTCAAAAAGCTAAGTCACGACTCAATCCTCATGGTTTATATATGCCTTTGCCTGTACCTAGTGTTCCTTGGGAGGATATATGTATGGACTTTGTTTTAGGTTTACCTCGAACAAAGAAGGGGAGGGATAGCATATTTGTTGTCGTGGATAGATTCTCGAAAATGGCACACTTTATACCATGTCATAAAAGCGATGATGCTGTTAATGTTGCTGATTTGTTCTTTCGTGAAATTATTCGCTTGCATGGTGTGCCAAATACTATTGTTTCAGATCGTGATACTAAATTTCTTAGCCACTTTTGGAGATGTTTATGGGCTAAGTTGGGGACTAAACTGCTTTTTAGTACTACTTGTCACCCCCAAACTGATGGACAAACTGAAGTAGTCAATAGAACGTTGTCTACTATGCTTAGGGCTGTTTTGAAGAATAATAAGAAAATGTGAGAGGAATGCTTGCCTCATATTGAATTTGCTTATAATTGTTCATTGCATTCTACTACTAAGATGTGCCCTTTTGAAGTTGTGTATGGTTTCCTACCTCGTGCACCTATTGATTTGTTGCCTCTTCCATCTTCGGAGAAGGTTAATTTTGATGCTAAACAACGTGCTGAATTGATTTTAAAAATGCATGAATTAACTAAGGAAAACATTGAGCGTATGAATGCTAAATATAAACTTGCTGGAGATAAGGGTAGAAAACATGTTGTGTTTGCACCTGGAGATCTTGTTTGGTTACATTTGCGTAAGGATAGATTTCCTAATTTGCGCAAATCAATGTTAATGCCACGTGCTGATGGTCCCTTTAAGGTGTTAGAGAAAATAAATGATAATGCATATAAACTTGAGCTGCCTGTAGATTTTGGGGTTAGTGCCACTTTTAACATTGCAGATTTGAAGCCTTATTTGGGTGAGGAAGATGAACTTCCGTCGAGGACAACTTCATTTCAAGAACGGGAGGATGATGAGGACATCAATACAATTGTTACACCCACAGCCCCTGCTGCTATACATACTGGACCAATTACTAGAGCTCGTGCACGCCAACTAAATTACCAGGTACTTTCGTTTCTTGGTAATGATTTTAATGTTCATGAGAATATGATGCTGCCTAAATTGGATACATTTGTTTTGCTTACAAATGAAGGGCCTAGCTTGGAGAAGGATGAACATTGGAGCAAGAACAAGCATGGAGATGATGGTATGCGCAAGGGGAACAAGAACGGAGTTACAAGTGATGATTTCAGGACTTTGAAGCCACCATAATGGGTGCATGAAGCCTTGGACGAAATATACAAGATGCCACTTCATAAATTTCGTCCCGAGGCTATTTTAGGTGCTGCGTCACCTTATTATTGGGCCAGGCCCATGTAATTTCGAAATACATAAGTATAGGCTATTTTTAGAGTCCGTATGTGTGGGGAAACAAGAGATAGGGTTGATTTCGGACCCCTCCACCAAGGGCCACGAAATTCCCCCCTCTTCCTCCATATATACAGCCCTTAGGGCATCGTTTAGACTTTGGGGTTTTGTTTAGATTAAAAGTTCGCCATAGCTGCAACTTCACGTACTTCGTTTGTGTTCAACGACCAGACAAAGGCGTCACAGAACCCCACCTTGATCAATAAAGCTTTCATCTTATATTCGCAATATCCAGATTGCAATCTCAGTTTCTAGCTTGTTCTTCGTTTGCTCGCAGGAAACAGACCCTCGTGGTCAGGTTGATCGTGCTCCGGCGTGGTCAATAACCTCTCGGAGTTGGTTTAGCGATTGCTAAGGCGCGACGTCCTCGCACGTTCGTAGTCGGATCGTCAAAGTCGACTTCCACCAAAGCGAAATCCACCATCTCATCAAAAGACGGGACACCTTTGCCTCTATCAATCCCTCCCCTTCTTTGTTCGAGGTAAACCTAAAGCAAAGTCCATAGATATATCCTCCCAAGGAACACTAGGTACAGGCAAAGGCATATATAAACCATGAGGATTGAGTCGTGACTTAGCTCTTTGACATGTAGTGCAGCGAGCAACAAAACGCTCAACATCCCGTCTCATCTTTGGCCAAAAGAAATGTGTAGCAAGTATATCCTCCGTCTTCTTGACGCCAAAGTGTCCCATTAATCCTCCTCAATGCGCCTCCTGCAACAACAAAAGACGAACGGAGCTAACTGGAATGCATAGCTTGTTAGCACGAAACACAAATCCATCGTTAAGAACGAACTTGTTCCAAGTTCTTCCTTCCTTACAATTATGCAATACATCTTTAAATTCAGCATCATGAACATATTGATCTTTGATGGTCTCCAAACCAAATATTTTAAAGTCAAGTTGTGAAAGCATAGTATAACGACGAGACAAGGCATCAGCAATAACATTTTCTTTACCCTTCTTGTGTTTAATGACATAAGGGAAAGTCTCAATGAATTCAACCCATTTAGCATGTCTACGGTTCAGTTTTGCTTGACTTTTAATGTGTTTCAAAGATTCATGATCAGAATGTATAACAAATTCCTTGGGCCATAAATAATGTTGCCATGTTTCTAAGGTCCGAACAAGAGCATATAATTCTTTATCATAAGTAGAATAGTTCAGACTAGGCCCACTCATTTTTTCAGAAAAGTATGCAACAAGTTTTCCATCTTGTAATAACACACCTCCTAATCCAATTCCACTAGCATCACATTCAAGCTCAAAAGTCTTATTGAAATTAGGAAGTTGGAGTAAAGGAGCATCTGTCAACTTATCTTTCAATACCGTGAAGGCTTCTTCCTGTGCGGTACCCCAAACAAAAGGCACATCCTTCTTTGTAAGCTCGTTGAGAGGTGCAGCAATGGTGCTGAAATCTCTCACAAAACACCTATAGAAACCAGCGAGGCCAAGGAAACTCCTCACTTGTGTGACCGTTTTGGGCTGCGGCCAACTCTCAATAGCTTCAATCTTGGCTTTATCAACTTCAATTTCCTGTGGAGTAACAACATAGCCAAGAAAAGATACTCGGTCAGTGCAAAAGGTGCACTTTCCAAGGTTTCGAAACAAACGCATCATGTAGAGCAATAAAAACAGCATGTAAATGTTCCAAATGTTCCTCCAAAGATTTGGTATAAATCAATATGTCATCAAAGTAAACTACCACAAATCATCCAATGAAAGCACGTAAAACTTCGTTCATTAACCTCATGAAAGTACTAGGTGCATTAGTTAACCCAAAAGGCATGACTAACCACTCATATAATCCAAACTTAGTTTTAAATGCTGTTTTCCATTCATCACCCAATTTCATACGAATTTGATGGTATCCACTACGCAAATCAACTTTGGAGAATATTGTAGAGCCACTCAATTCATCAAGCATATCATCTAGCCTAGGAATAGGATGACGATAACGAATAGTAATATTGTTAATGCCTCTACAATCAACGCACATACGCGACGTACCATCCTTTTTCGGCACTAAAATGATAGGAACAGCACAAGGACTAAGGGATTTGTGTATATAACCTTTCGCGAGCAGTTCTTGTACTTGACGCATAATCTCCTTCGTCTCCTCTGGATTAGTACGGTATGGTACACGGTTGGGTAGCGAAGCACCGGGAATTAAGTCAATTTATTGCTCAATCCCTCGAATAGGTGGTAATCCCGGTGGCACGTCTTGTGGAAAAACGTCAGCGAACTCCTGCAAAATGTTAGTGACAGCAGGGGGCAAAGAGGAAGGCACGTTGATGAGGACATGACTACCTTGGATATGACCAAAAATATTGCATATATGCATATTTGTCAGGTGATTTCTAGTGCAAACTATTCAATAATCTATTTATGTTATCTAGAACAAAAATACTTCACACACTTTTGTGTTTTGTCTAATTGCAGGTGTATGGGACATTTGTACAATCCACATATGAAGATAAGGAAGAAAGAGATGTTTATTTGCTGTCCAAAAAGTTCTCTCACGTCACTTTTGGCCCAAGAGAAGATAGAGTCCAAGTCTCTCACGTTCTGGATTCAGATTCGGACTGCACAGACATACCTGACTCAAAACGCACACAAGTTTTTCATACGGACTCCAAATTGGGTGATTCTTTTTTTGTTGGAAACTAGATTTCGTGCACTTTCCAACCCAATTGGAATCACCTTCAAATTCGTCCGGAGCGTTGAGTTGTGGACGAAACAATCTGATGCTGCAGCAGAATCCGAGTCAAACTACAAGTCCAAAGGTGTTACATCACCTCCACTTGGGCCCATTGGCCTTGTACGACCTAGATTTAGTTTTAGGCTGCCTTGGGACGTCTTCCCACCTCCTTGGCCGCCACCCCTTGCTCCTATATAAGTAGATCCAGCTTTTCCTTGGGATTTGTTTAGTTAAAAGTTAGCCATTGCAACTTCGTGTACTTCGTTTGTGTCCAACGACCAGACCAAGACCGCTTCCGGATCCCCACCATTATCAATACCTCATATATATTTGCAATATTCAGATTGCTTTATCATATTCTTGCTCGTTCTTCGATTGCTTGCAGGAATAGACCTTTGTGGTCAGGCTGACCGTGCTTCCGGCATCGTCAGTAACCTCAGGAGATTGGTTTAGCGATTGCTAAGGCGCAACGTCGTGCATGTTTATAGTCGGATCGTCAAAGTCGTCTCCACCAAATCGATAGATATCATCTCATCGAAAGATCGGGACCCCCGCCTTCATCAAGTGGTATCAGATTTCCAGGTTGCTCGGTGAGATTTTACAGTTTTTCGTAGTTTAGATCGAGTCTGTTCTTCATACCTACAGTCCACGAAAAAGCCACAAAAAAAATTAGGGTTAGTTCATCATATCCGAACCAAACTGAGCCTTTGCAATTTTCTTTTCATTGCTTGCATAGTTGAATTATCGGTTGCATCGTCGTGTCGAGTTGCTGGTCTTAGTGTCTAGTTCGTTTAGAGTTTCGAGTTCTGTTCACATTAGTCACGCCACCGCTTCATCATTATCTCTTCCGCTGTCCACCACCCATCCATCAATTTCCACCACGTGCTACCCACCATTCAATGTCATAATAATAGTTGAGATCGTTCACATCTTCACTTGATCCAATCTGCATCTTATCTAGTTTGTTTTGGAAAGAGGGAGAAAAAAAGCGTGAGAAAAAAAAGTAAAAAAAAAGATAGAGAAAAAAAAGAGAAAAAAGGAAAAAAAAGAAAAGAGAGAGAAGAAAAAGAAAAAAAAGCGTGAGAAAAAAAAGAGAGAAAAAAAAATTGGATCTATCTAGAATCAATCTCGTACCTGAATTCGGATTGGAATCTGTTTTGCGCACTGTTCAGTAAAACAGGTGTATCTTCCTCATACGAAGTCCGTTTTGGCTCCGTGAGTACTCAAATTGAAGCTAGCGACGAGCCGCATCTAAATAGTTGCAGAAGCTAGTTCAATATTTGACACCTCAAAATCGGCTTCTAAATAGGTCTTTTTGCCCTCTGAAGTTCATGAACACAGCTTGTTCCAATTTTTCAGGCCAGTTTTAGAATTCTTTGACTCCTCATATCAACTCGGAATTGAGTGATTCTTTTTGCATTGGAAAGCTTGAGTTAATAGCATTCTTTGAAAGAATTTATCAGAAAATTGTCTTAAACTTTTCAAGAGGAAAGTTGGAGAGAGAGTTGTTGTATATCCTGCTTGGCAGTTGTTTTTCATCATTATCTTCACTGCCGTTGTGATATTCACTTATATCTTGCTGTCAAGAGCTACTTAGTATCCTTCATTGATGCTAGTTGTGCTACGCGGTGACCTCATTAGTGTTCTAGGCTCGCGTCTCTAGTACGGTCTAGCCTAGGACCAACACAGTACCGTCGTTGAGCGTTTATTCAACATTGCATCTTTGAATTGATTATTGCTAATCTTTTGCTACCATATATAGCCAACCCAGCTCCACATATTTCTACACCGTGTATACGTACGCTTCCCTGGCAATCGCTTTACTCAATATTCGGAGTTACTTGACACCGCTGGTTGCCGATCACCGCCTGCTGCATGGTAAAAACTTGTAAGACATTGATATTTGCTTTACTGTGAGCGTTTTACCACCACATCCTAGTAGTTATAGGAACATTATTTTTGGGTTTTGTTTCTTGTTCTACTAATCATGACAGGATCCAGAGTCAATTCATGGGCTTTGTCGATCGCGGGAGACGTGCCACCACCTTTGCAAATACCACAACCGTCACGAGAGGTGCACAAACATCCAAATGCACACGATCAGGTTAATGTATCTATACCACCATTTAATGGCCGTTTTAAACCTGCTTTATATATTGAATGGGAGTTCGACATAAAAAATATATTTGCTTCCCATAATTTCAATGAACATAAAAAGGTTAAGGTTGCGGTTGGTTCTTTCACTGGTTATGCTTTGGTTTGGTGGAGTGAATATTGGCGGTTACACCCTGATTATATACCTACTACTTGGGATGATTTGAAACTTGCCATGCGACATACTTTCGTCCCTGCTTATTATACTCATGACATGATTAAGAAGTTGCAACACTTAAAACAAGGTAGTGAAACTGTAACAAAATATTATGATGATTTACAAACTACCTTGTTGCATTCCTCTTTAGAAGAAAGTGAAGATGATTTTATGGATAGATTTTGGGGAGGATTAAACCGTGATATTCAAGAGATACTAATTCATGAAGAGTGTTATCCTATGGACCATTTGTTTCATCTTGCCTGCAAAGCTGAACAGGAAATAAAACGACGTGTTGGCCACGAGGAGAACAAGCACACGGTGCACATTCCAAGAGTTGATATGATTGTTCCTTCAACTACTAGGCATACTATGACAACCACATCCGTTGTTGTCAGGACTACATCACCTCCACCATGTGACACATCGCCCCCGAGAGTGGCTACATCATCTGAGTTGATCATAAGAGGTAATGACAAAGGTACTGATCTTCCATCTCTACATGAGAATGATGAATGCCTTGTCAATTTGAATGCACCATCTGATGAGCTACCCACTACTTTGATCACACCACCTATTTTAGAGGACTACGTTGATAATTTGACTTTGCCATGTGATCAAACAACTGAAATACCAACAATTTTGAGTGCACCCATTGAATTAACTATTGATGCAAAAGAACCAATGTTTAATCATTTTGATATGACCACTAATCTTGGTGATGATTCTGTGTTGAATGACTTATTGCATGTTTGCTTATTTAAGCATGTTGTAGCATGTAAATTTGATGCAAGTAAGGTTTATTCACCAATGTTGGGATGGTTTAATGATGAACATTGTCAATCTTTTGAAATGAATAAGAGCTTCACTTATATGTGCAAACTGAGTTGCAATATTTTCATGCCTTCTACTTCTTGTGCTAATTTTTTGGCTTTAGATTTTATGAACTATGCAAGTTACTCATCTATTCATGTGTCATATATGCAAAAATCAAGGGAAGTAAAAATGGATGACATATACATATACAACATGTACACCTTGTCTCTTTTGTTAGCCACATTTCAGATTAAGCAACGCCGAGGACGGTTTTATTTTCAAGAAGGGGAGGATGATGAGGACATGACTACCTTGGATATGACCAAAAATATTGCATATATGCATATTTGTCAGGTGATTTCTAGTGCAAACTATTCAATAATCTATTTATGTTATCCAGAACAAAAATACTTCACACACTTTTGTGTTTTGTCTAATTGCAGGTGTATGGGACATTTGTACAATCCACATATGAAGATAAGGAAGAAAGAGATGTTTATTTGCTGTTCAAAAAGTTCTCTCACGTCACTTTTGGCCCAAGAGAAGATAGAGTCCAAGTCTCTCACGTTCTGGATTCAGATTCGGACTGCGCAGACATACCTGACTCAAAACGCACACAAGTTTTTCATACGGACTCCGAATTGGGTGATTCTTTTTTTTGTTGGAAACTAGATTTCGTGCACTTTCCAACCCAATTGGAATCACCTTCAAATTCGTCCGGAGCATTGAGTTGTGGACGAAACAATCTGATGCTGCAGCAGAATCCGAGTCAAACTACAAGTCCAAAGGTGTTACATCACCTCCACCATGTGACACATCGCCCCCGAGAGTGGCTACATCATCTGAGTTGATCATAAGAGGTAATGACAAAGGTACTGATCTTCCATCTCTACATGAGAATGATGAATGCCTTGTCAATTTGAATGCACCATCTGATGAGCTACCCACTACTTTGATCACACCACCTATTTTAGAGGACTACGTTGATAATTTGACTTTGCCATGTGATCAAACAACTGAAATACCAACAATTTTGAGTGCACCCATTGAATTAACTATTGATGCAAAAGAACCAATGTTTAATCATTTTGATATGACCTCTAATCTTGGTGATGATTCTGTGTTGAATGACTTATTGCATGTTTGCTTATTTAAGCATGTTGTAGCATGTAAGTTTGATGCAAGTAAGGTTTATTCACCAATGTTGGGATGGTTTAATGATGAACATTGTCAATCTTTTGAAATGAATAAGAGTTTCACTTATATGTGCAAACTGAGTTGCAATATTTTCATGCCTTCTACTTCTTGTGCTAATTTTTTGGCTTTAGATTTTATGAACTATGCAAGTTACTCATCTATTCATGTGTCATATATGCAAAAATCAAGGGAAGTAAAAATGGATGACATATACATATACAACATGTACACCTTGTCTCTTTTGTTAGCCACATTTCAGATTAAGCAACGCCGAGGACGGCTTTATTTTCAAGAAGGGGAGGATGATGAGGACATGACTACCTTGGATATGACCAAAAATATTGCATATATGCATATTTGTCAGGTGATTTCTAGTGCAAACTATTCAATAATCTATTTATGTTATCTAGAACAAAAATACTTCACACACTTTTGTGTTTTGTCTAATTGCAGGTGTATGGGACATTAGTACAATCCACATATGAAGATAAGGAAGAAAGAGATGTTTATTTGCTGTCCAAAAAGTTCTCTCACGTCACTTTTGGCCCAAGAGAAGATAGAGTGCAAGTCTCTCACGTTCTGGATTCAGATTCGGACTGCACAGACATACCTGACTCAAAACGCACACAAGTTTTTCATATGGACTCCAAATCGGATGATTCTTTTTTTGTTGGAAACTAGATTTCGTGCACTTTCCAATTGGAATCACCTTCAAATTCGTCCGGAGCGTTGAGTTGTGGACGAAACAATCTGATGCTGCAGCAGAATCCGAGTCAAACTACAAGTCCAAAGGTGTTACATCACCTCCACTTGGGCCCATTGGCCTTGTACGACCTAGATTTAGTTTTAGGCTGCCTTGGGACGTCTTCCCACCTCCTTGGCCGCCACCCCTTGCTCCTACATAAGTAGATCCATCTAGTAGCTTTTCCTTGGGATTTGTTTAGTTAAAAGTTAGCCATTGCAACTTCGTGTACTTCGTTTGTGTCCAACGACCAGACCAAGACCGCTTCCGGATCCCCACCATTATCAATACCTCATATATATTTGCAATATTCAGATTGCTTTATCATATTCTTGCTCGTTCTTCGATTGCTTGCAGGAATAGACCTTTGTGGTCAGGCTGACCGTGCTTCCGGCATCGTCAGTAACCTCAGGAGATTGGTTTAGCGATTGCTAAGGCGCAACGTCGTGCATGTTTGTAGTCGGATCGTCAAAGTCGTCTCCACCAAATCGATAGTTATCATCTCATCGAAAGATCGGGACCCCCGCCTTCATCACACGTCCTCGAATGAAAATAATGCCTCTTTGCACACAAAAGCATAGCAAACAGATTTGCTAAAATCTAGCTCATCAATATCAGATTTGGTGGCAAGTAAACATGCACTTTTAATTTAATTTCAGAAACAATAGTAGATGGTTTATTATTAGGCTTCATTTGGTGCTCAAATTCTTTTGCCACAATCTGATTTTCACTCTTATTTGTCTCCTGTTTTGCTTTATTAGCTCTATTAATGTCATCTTTCAAAATGGAATCAGGAGTCATAGGAAGCAAAGTAATATTTTTATCGTTATGAACAAGAGTATACTGATTGTTTCTACCATGGTGTATAGAATTTTTATCAAATTGCCATGGTCTACCAAGTAATAAGGAACATGCTTGCATAGGTACCACATCACAATCAACATAATCAGGATATGTAGAGATACTAAAATGCACACGAACAGTACGTGTTACCTTAACCTTGCCGCTGTTGTTGAACCATTGGATGTAGTAAGGATGTGGATGTGGTCTTGTGGTGAGAGATAGCTTCTCCACCATCTCCATGCTAGCCAAGTTATTGCAGGTCCCTCCATCTATGATCACACGAACAGAACGTTCCTTCACAACTCCCTTTGTATGGAACAAATTATGCCTCTGATTTTGCTCAGCTTGTGTAACCTGCACACTCAAAACACGTTGAGCAACTAAACATTCATACCTGTCAGCATCTTCAGGAGCCATGTATTGTGTCTCATGATCAGAATCGTCTCCACCGTGTTCTTCACGTGTAATAAGAGCCAAAGTCTCCTCATCATAGTCACTAGCGGACTCATACCCACCATCCTCAGTAACAATCATCACACGCTTAGATGGGCATTCTCTCGTATAATGACCTCCACCCTTGCAACGTCGACAAATAATATCATGTGTTTGCCCTGTTGATGCCATGGATGAAGAAGAGCTCTTTGCAGGCCCAGAAGGTGTGCTCTTGGCAGATAGTGATGATTGTGCCTACTTTATTGTATCACGGTTGGAGGTGGCAGACGACGGAGGCGCCGGTGTAGCAGAACGTGTGGAGGTAGATGATGCACGTGGTGTCCATGATGAAGGTCGACCTGCAGAAAAGTTAGTCCGCGCCAATGCCTGTCGATCCTGCACTTCACGTTCAGCTTTACAAGCAAGATGGAATAAGCGAGTGATATTAGTATACTCCTTATACTCTAGAATCGTCTGAATCTCTCTATTTAATCCATCCATGAAACGTGCAAGCATAGCTTCATTCTCCTCAATAATACCACATCTAATCATGACAGTTTGTAATTCCTGATAATATTCTTCTACAGAATTTTTTCCCTGTCGTAAGCGCTGCAATTTTTGAAGTAATTCACGTTGATAATATGGTGGAACCCAACGAGTATGCATAGCAGTTTTCAAAGCAGCCCAAGTAGCCGGAATAGGATATAATCTACAATGCTCAGACCACCAAACACAAGCAAAACTAGTGAATGCACAAACAGCGGCAGGAACACGTCTCTCCTCGGGATAATGTAAACATGTAAATCGTTGTTCAGTTTCTAACTCCCAAGTAAGATATATATCAGGAACATATCTACCCTCAAATGGTGGAATGATGAGGACATCAATACCATTGTTACACCCACAGCCCCTACTGTTACATATACTGGACCAATTACTAGAGCTCGCGCACGCCAATTAAATTACCAGGTACTTTCGTTTCTTGGTAATGATTCTAATGTTCATGAGATTATGATGCTGCCTAAATTGGATACATTTGTTTTGCTTACAAATGAAGGGCCTAGCTTGGAGAAGGATGAACATTGGAGCAAGAACACGCATGGAGTTGATGGCATGCGCAAGGGGATCAAGAACGGAGTTACAAGTGATGATTTCAGGACTTTGAAACCGCCATAAGGAGTGCATGAAGCCTTGGACGAAATATACAAGATGCCACTTCATAATATTCGTCCATAGGCTATTCTAGGTGCTGCGTCACCTTATTAATGGGCCAGGCCCATGTAATTTCGAAATACTTAAGTACAGGCTATTTTTAGAGTCCGTATGTGTGGGGAAACAAGAGTTAGGGTTGGTTTCGGACCCCACCCTCAAGGGCCACGAAATTCCCACCTCTTCCTCCATATATACAGCCCTTAGGGCATCGTTTAGACTTTGGGTTTTGTTTAGATTAAAAGTTCGCCATAGCTGCAACTTCGCATACTTCGTTTGTGTCCAACGACCAGACCAAGAGGTCATAGAACCCCACCTTGATCAATAAAGCATTCATTTTATATTCGCAATATCCCGATTGCAATCTCAGTTTCTTGCTTGTTCTTCGTTTGCTCGCAGGAAACAGACCCTCGTGGAGATAAGGGTAGAAAACATGTTGTGTTTGCACCTGGAGATCTTGTTTGGTTACATTTGCGTAAGGATAGATTTCCTGATTTGCGCAAATCAAAGCTAATGCCACGTGCTGATGGTCCCTTTAAGGTGTTAGAGAAAATAAATGATAATGCATATAAACTTGAGCTGCCTGCAGATTTTGGGGTTAGTCCCACTTTTAACGTTGCAGATTTGAAGCCTTATTTGGGGGAGGAAGATGAGTTTCCGTCGAGGACGACTTCATTTCAAGAAGGAGAGGATGATGAGGACATCAATACCATTGTTACACCCACAGCCCCTGCTGCTATAAATACTGGACCAATTACTAGAGCTCGCGCACGCCAATTAAATTATCAGGTACTTTCGTTTCTTGGTAATGATTCTAATGTTCATGAGAATATTGATAGAGGCAAAGGTGTCCCGTCTTTCGATGAGATGGTGGATTTCGCTTTGGTGGAAGTCGACTTTGACGATCCGACTACGAACGTGCGAGGACGTCGCGCCTTAGCAATCGCTAAACCAACTCCGAGAGGTTATTGACCACGCCGGGGCACGATCAACCTGACCACGAGGGTCTGTTTCCTGCGAGCAAACGAAGAACAAGCTAGAAACTAAGATTGCAATCTGGATATTGCGAATATAAGATGAAAGCTTTATTGATCAAGGTGGGGTTCTGTGACGCCTTTGTCTGGTCGTTGAACACAAACGAAGTACGTGAAGTTGCAGCTATGGCGAACTTTTAATCTAAACAAAACCCCAAAGTCTAAACGATGCCCTAAGGGCTGTATATATGGAGGAAGAGGGGGGAATTTCGTGGCCCTTGGTGGAGGGGTCCGAAATCAACCCTATCTCTTGTTTCCCCACACATACGGACTCTAAAAATAGCCTATACTTATGTATTTCGAAATTACATGGGCCTGGCCCAATAATAAGGTGACGCAGCACCTAAAATAGCCTCGGGACGAAATTTATGAAGTGGCATCTTGTATATTTCGTCCAAGGCTTCATGCACCCATTATGGTGGCTTCAAAGTCCTGAAATCATCACTTGTAACTCCGTTCTTGTTCCCCTTGCGCATGCCATCATCTCCATGCTTGTTCTTGCTCCAATGTTCATCCTTCTTCAAGCTAGGCCCTTCATTTGTAAGCAAAACAAATGTATCCAATTTAGGCAGCATCATATTCTCATGAACATTAGAACCATTACCAAGAAACGAAAGTACCTGGTAATTTAGTTGGCGTGCACGAGCTCTAGTAATTGGTCCAGTATGTATAGCAGCAGGGGCTGTGGGTGTAACAATTGTATTGATGTCCTCATCATCCTCCCCTTCTTGAAATGAAGTCGTCCTCGACGGAAGTTCATCTTCCTCACCCAAATAAGGCTTCAAATCTGCAATGTTAAAAGTGGGACTAACCCCAAAATCTGCAGGCAGCTCAAGTTTATATGCATTATCATTTATTTTCTCTAACACCTTAAAGGGACCATCAGCACGTGGCATTAGCTTTGATTTGCGCAAATCAGGAAATCTATCCTTACGCAAATGTAACCAAACAAGATCTCCAGGTGCAAACACAACATGTTTTCTACCCTTATCTCAGCAAGTTTATATTTAGCATTCATACGCTCAATGTTTTCCTTAGTTAACTCATGCATTTTTAAAATCAATTCAGCACGTTGTTTAGCATCAAAATTAACCTTCTCCGAAGATGGAAGAGGCAACAAATCAATAGGTGCACGAGGTAGGAAACCATACACAACTTCAAAAGGGCACATCTTAGTAGTAGAATGCAATGAACGATTATAAGCAAATTCAATCTGAGGCAAGCATTCCTCCCACATTTTCTTATTATTCTTCAAAACAGCCCTAAGCATAGTAGACAACGTTCTATTGACTACTTCAGTTTGTCCATCAGTTTGGGGGTGACAAGTAGTACTAAAAAGCAGTTTAGTCCCCAACTTAGCCCATAAACATCTCCAAAAGTGGCTAAGAAATTTAGTATCACGATCTGAAACAATAGTATTTGGCACACCATGCAAGCGAATAATTTCACGAAAGAACAAATCAGCAACATTAACAGCATCATCGCTTTTATGACATGGTATAAAGTGTGCCATTTTCGAGAATCTATCCACGACAACAAATATGCTATCCCTCCCCTTCTTTGTTCGAGGTAAACCTAAAACAAAGTCCATAGATATATCCTCCCAAGGAACACTAGGTACAGGCAAAGGCATATATAAACCATGAGAATTGAGTCGTGACTTAGCTTTTTGACATGTAGTGCATCGAGCAATAAAACTCTCAACATCCCGTCTCATCTTTGGCCAAAAGAAATGTGTAGCAAGTACGTCCTCCGTCTTCTTCACGCCAAAGTGTCCCATTAATCCTCCTCCATGCGCCTCCTGCAACAACAAAAGACGAACGGAGCTAGCTGGAATGCATAGCTTGTTAGCACGAAACACAAATCCATCGTTAACGACAAACTTGTTCCACATTCTTCCTTCTTTACAATTCTGCATTACATCTTTAAAATCAGCATCATGCACATATTGATATTTGATGGTCTCCAAACCAAATATTTTGAAGTCAAGTTGTGAAAGCATAGTATAGCGACGAGACAATGCATCAGCAATAAAATTTTCTTTTCCCTTCTTGTGTTTAATGACATAAGGGAAAGTCTCAATGAATTCAACCCATTTAGCATGTCTACGATTCAGTTTAGCTTGACTTTTAATATGTTTCAAAGATTCATGATCAGAATGTATAACAAACTCTTTGGGCCATAAATAATGTTGCCATGTTTCTAAAGTCCGAACAAGAGCATATAATTCTTTATCATAAGTAGAATAATTCAGACTAGGCCCACTCAATTTTTCAGAAAAGTATGCAACAGGTTTGCCATCTTGTAATAACACACCTCCTAATCCAATTCCACTAGCATCACATTCAAGCTCAAAAGTCTTATTAAAATCAGGAAGTTGGAGTAAAGGAGCATGTGTCAACTTATCTTTCAATACCGTGAAGGCTTCTTCCTGTGCGGTACCCCAAACAAAAGGCACATCCTTCTTTGTAAGCTCGTTGAGAGGTGCAGCAATGGTGCTGAAATCTCTCACAAAACGCCTATAGAATCCAGCGAGGCCAAGAAAACTCCTCACTTGTGTGACCGTTTTGGGCTGCGGCCAACTCTCAATAGCTTCAATCTTGGCTTTATCAACTTCAATTCCCTGTGGAGTAACAACATAGCCAAGAAAAGATACTCGGTCGAAGAATATTATCAGGAATTACAAGCTGGCATGATTAGATGTGGTATTGTTGAGGAGAATGAAGCTATGCTTGCACGTTTTCTGGGTGGATTAAATAGAGAGATTCAGACCATTCTAGACTATAAGGAGTATACTAATATCACTCGTTTATTCCATCTTGCTTGTAAAGCTGAACGTGAAGTGCAGGATCGACAAGCATTGGGGCGAACTAACTTTTCTGCAGGCCGACCTTCATCATGGACACCACGTGCATCTTCTACTTCAACTGCACCAGCACCTCCATCAGGTGCCACCTCCAGCCGTGATACAAGAAAACAGGCACAACCACCATTATCTGCCAAGAGCGCACCTGCGGGGCCTACACAGCGTTCTTCTTCTTCCATAGCATCAATAGGGCACACAAGTGATATTATTTGTCGTCGTTGTAAGGGAGGAGGTCATTATGCGAGAGAATGCAAATCTCCGCGTGTGATGATTGCTACCGCGGATGGTGGATATGAGTCCGCTAGTGACTATGATGAGGAGACATTAGCTCTTATTACACGTGAAGAACATGGTGGAGATGATTCTGATCATGAGACGCAATACATGGCTCCTGAAGACGCTGACAGGTATGAATGTTTAGTTGCTCAACGTGTTTTGAGTGTGCAGGTCACACAAGCTGAGCAAAATCAGAGGCACAATTTGTTCCATACCAAGGGAGTTGTGAAGGAACATTCTGTGCGCGTCATAATAGACGGAGGGAGCTGCAACAACTTGGCTAGCATGGAGATGGTGGAGAAGCTTTCTCTCACCACAAGACCACATCCACATCCTTACTACATCCAATGGTTCAACAACAGCGGCAAGGTTAAGGTAACACGTACTGTTCGTGTGCATTTTAGTATCTCTTGTGATCCTGGCATGGTTAGCAGCAATAGAAACACACAAGAATATGATCCTACAGACTACTAAGAAGTGGTGGTGGTGTATCACAAATCCGTCAAGCAAATCTCAAATTCTTACCAGTTCTTACCCAGCAGCAGGCGGTGATCGGCAACCGTTGTAGTCAAAAACTCTCAAAGCTTGGATAGAGCGATTACCAGGGAGAGTCGAACACACGACGTAGATGTATGTGGAGCTGGGAAGGCTTATAGTATGGTAGCAAAAAGGGTCAGCAATAATCAATTCAGAGATGCAAAGTTGAATAAACGCTCAACGACGGTACTGTGCTGGTCCTAGGCTAGACTGTGCTAGAGACGCGAGCCTAGAACACCAACAAAATCACGGCGCGGCACGTAAACAA